>NW_026251765.1:0-253859 GCF_025024155.1 Gamsiella multidivaricata
AAAGCAAATCGACGCGAGATATATCTTGTTCCGGACAGTGGAAATGTTACCTTGTTCACAATGAACTTGGGCAGTCTCTGGAAATGCTCCCGAACCGCGGTCCGGACCTCCACCGCCAGTTCCGCCTGGATGACGCTCAGGGGTATATCTTGGCAGTCCTTTGTCGGTGCGCAATCTGAAAGAACGCTCAGGAAATCGTCATAAATCGAGCGCGCAATTGTTTTCGCCTGAATTGCCGCCGAGTCTTTAGGTGGTCTCCCGCGGGGCGCTACTGGACCATTCAGAATCAAAGAGATCAGATTTTTGATGATAGTTTCTCCATGTGCCTTGTGCAGAATGAGATCAAGTGTGTCCGCGTCCTTTTCCTCCTTGTGCTGGACTTTCGGAGCACTCGCTTGATTGACATCAGTGCCCAAGTTCTGGTCTGGTGCCGGGCGCGCTTGATCTGAATTGGATATGGTGGTAGTGCTGAACTCCTTGTAGAGAAAAAGTTCGAGCGCTTTAAACACGAGAATACGAGTTTGGCTCATGATGCGGACCGCCTCGCTGATGCGTTCCGCGACGATCTTGGTCTGGACTACGTTCAGCTTCGTGGAGCGGTGCAGGCACCCTGTAATCGACCCTGCAGTCATTGTGGCAGTCTTGAAAGCCTCCCCGAACAGGTGCTTAGTCAGGTTAGCTCCAGCTTGCCTCTCCACTTTTTCACCATTCTCCTCGTCCACCTTGGGCTTCGTCTTGGTTTCACTCGCGGCCTTAGGATTGTCATCTATGCTCCCGTCCTTCTTCTTCCGCGGGCGCGGTTCCTCGATGGACATCTTTTCCAATGCGATCTTGTCGACCGGGCATGACTGGCTGACGTCCATGACAACATGAGGGGAATAACGAGGGTTGGCATCTCCGTCCCTGCTCTTGTACCTAAGGGACAATCCCAAAAATTAAAAAAAAAAAAAAAAAAAAAAATATCAATAAGATGATTGTACCAAAGCGACAAAGCTGTAAAAGGTCGTAATGAATTTGAACTCACTAACAAAGTCATACGATAATCATACCTGCTTCGTCTCCATTTTGCCTCCCGGACTTTCTTACGTCTTTCTTTGCCTTTGGAACGTCGCTTTCTCCGTTGCTGGGCGTTCTCTTTCTTGTGTCTGCGGCGACGGCGTCGGGCCTGAAGAATCGTCTGCTGTCCAGGCGTCTGCAGGCTGTATTGGATAGGGGAAGAAAACACCACGCCTGCAGAAGTGTCGCTGGCGAGTGTGTCGGCTGGAGGATTTGTCCGCGAGGCTCGAGTCATATTTCTCCTTTGCAGCTTGCACTTCTCGAGCTTCTGGAGTATGCCCCGTATTTCCTCGTGGGTCGCGCACGATGGCGTAGCGGAGTCAAGATAGTCCTCACGCACTTGAACGAAAGCCGAAATGGCGTGGGTGTAGTCGTCCACACTCTTGTTTTGTCCTCCTCTCGCCCGTTGTAAATACTCCTGGATCAGCTCCTTGATAATACCAGCCTCAGTCGTCTTGGATCCTGGCGCGTCCATGGTCGATCCATCGCCTGCTCTGGTCTCGATCCTCATCTCTTGGATGATCTTGATATTTCTTTGGAAGCCGTGCCACGGGAGTGCCTTGGAGTAGTCGTTCTTAGTAATGATTGATGCCAGCAACAGCTCACGGTCACATACGAGGTCTAGAGACTCGAGCAGGTCAGCCTTCTTGTACGTGGTGAACGCTCGGTACTTTCCGACGGGTATAGTGATTTCTCTAACGTCTTGATATACCATCATATCACTGTCGGCGGTAATGATTGCGAGGTCGTCTTTGTTGTTATCAGCTTGATACAACTCAGCAATGTGCGTGTCTGCTTGGAAGGGACATTCGCAGGTGTGCCACTCCAAGGTCTCCAGCCCATTTCTTATGTCTGCCAACGCTGCCTTGGATGTCTTGTACGCGTTTCGACATTGCTTGTATAGGGGGCCCAAAGAGCCGCTGTTTCTTCCTATGGCGTTGTCAACTCGCACCTCCAGAGTCTTGATCCGGTTGCTGAGGGATATGGCCCGATCTTGTAGCTCCTGGGACTTTTGTATCGAGGCCTTTCCGTCAAAGTGTAGAGCCGTGGTTGATTTGCTAAAGTGCTTTGACATAATTTTGTTGAGGTCGTGCGCTATATAGCCGTAATTCTGTGACTAGAGATGAGGCAGGATCGAAGGATGAAACAACAGAACATGTGTCAGCACTTGGTTGCTATGCTGCGCAAGCTGATACGAAACCATTGGGACATTTAATTACCTGCTCTGTTATTCCAAGTCGGTCTGGTGTCAATCGTCCGTTAAGGCCAATGAACAGCGCAGGATGTTGCGTCCCGGCAGCCTATATCTCGCTCGCATAACTAGGGCATGCCTTTCCTCGCTTGGATGGAGCCTCGGAGAAACTCAGGGCGCGCTTCTTAATGTTGCTTCTCCTGCTAGTGCCGGCGTCTGCAGCAGAAGGCGTGTTTTGCGGTGTTGAGGCTGTGGAGACTGCGGGGGGCTGTGGGCATTGCGAGAAAGGTCGTCGTTTCTGTTAGAACGGAAGCCGCTGATGCGCTGGTAGTTGTCGTAGCCGTTGCCTCAGCTCTCGCTTCCTTGGCGAGTCTTTTACACGTCACTTTGAAGGTCCTTGTTTGCAAGAATCCAAAGTACAGACTCAAGACATCGACATGAACTTTCTTGCTCTGCAGATCATAAGCTAGCGTTCCTTCGGTGTCTTTTATAGCTTTGGGTAGTCCAGTGACTCCCATCTGGTACGATAAAGGCCAAGTCAAAGTAGACAGTTAAT
Organism: Gamsiella multidivaricata; assembly: GCF_025024155.1. Lineage (NCBI taxonomy): Eukaryota > Fungi > Mortierellomycota > Mortierellomycetes > Mortierellales > Mortierellaceae > Gamsiella > Gamsiella multidivaricata. The sequence continues at coordinate 2,805 of NW_026251765.1, forward strand.
GAGGATCAAATTTGGTACATGTATCCATTTGCAGAAACATTCAAGACTCACGTTAAGAATATGCGACAGTGCTTGAGGGCTGATAGGGGAGTGGATGAGGAAAGGAGTGGGGTCAAGGATGTGCGGAATGATGTTTCTTTTAAGGCCCCGAAATCTACGTCCAAAATGTGTGTATGTTCATGCACTATGCTATAGAAATTGCAGTGTTCACATTCACTATTGATTATTTCATTCGTATCTTGCAGTGATTGATCAGTGTTCTCATAAACCACCTAGACTGGGGCGGCGAAAAACTGCTGTAAGATAATGTATTTCGCGTCAGGAGTGGGCCGACGAGAAAATAATGGCGCCATAGGCTTCTGGACTGTAATGAAGGCCTTATTCAGTCGAGAGGAATCTGCTAAATCACATGATTTAGCCCAAAAGTAAGGCTGCTCTCTTCAACTGCTTGCGAAAGGGGGGAGTAAGCATACCAGTTGCTCAATTACAGTTGCGCGCTTTCTTTCCCCACAAACAAGTCTCCTTTTCCCTCTCTCTCTTTTCCTCTCTCCTTCCTTTTCTATTCACCCGCCTTCTCACAACTGCAGATTACAAATGGCCCATCATTCCAGATACATATGCGCCTGTGTATACTAAAAGAACGCACATAGTATCTAACACGTATGGCATGGCATTGACTCTGGTGAACATACGACACGCAATAAAATTATTTTACCAAACTGTGAACTATCCCTTACTCTGACGACGTGGCGGGCAAATTTGCCCGGCAAAAATAAAATTTCCCTGTGCAACAGTCATGTAAATTATTCGAAGTTTTTTACTCCAGGTCTGTGGATTGTGTGTGATATTCTTTGAAACAAGGTCTGGCGCCATTGCTACACAAGGGAACCTTGCATACTTGGCACCGGATATTGCTTTGGAAGGGGTTCTTCTGGCTCATGTAGATCTGCTTGGTTTGGTATTTCCAAGAACGCAGCATGTAGGTTCCTCGATGCTTTCGGGTCACTGGAAAGTGGTTGTCATCGGTGAATCGGTCATTGGGGAGTTCAAAGTTCTTTGTTACTCGAGGTCGTTTCCAGACAGTGTCATCCTCGTTCTCGTCTTCCTTCTCCACAGCATTGTGGCGCCATGCCTTGCTTGAGGTATGGGCCGAATCGATTAACCCCCAGATAAGAGAGCTGGAAACTCTTTGTGCGTGAGAAGGGATCCTTTTTTCGGGCTATGAGATAGGTGTTGATAATAATCGTATTGTGGTATAGTAAATGAGAATCAATCGGTTGGTCTTACAAAGTTAATACTAGATCGCAGGGAAGAGCACCGCCCCCAGAATAAAAGAATAAACGGTCTGGTACCTGAACCAGAGTCTTTTTTCCACCTAAATCATTTGTATCACACATTGTATTCGTCCAGATTGTCCGGATAACACCGCAACAACGACAGGTACTGACTACCACCGTCAGTAACCCATGCAACGAAATACAATCAACAGGGAATGCCGATCCTGATCATTTGCCACCTTTGCACCGTCAATCGCTCTTATTTAGACATTGTACTTGCCCCGTAGCGCTTCCCCGATCACCGATCGTCTCATTGAGCATCCGTCATCGGCCCACCCTCGTGAAACGGCATTATAAAGATACAACGGAGGCCTGATCAGCGACTATTGGCATACAACGACTCCAGAGGGGTGGACTTCATTGTCACGACTCCTCACCTCATCGGACATCACAATATGCGAACTCCTTGCAATTACCCCAGTCATTCCCAAAGGAATATAGTCCTAGCTCGTACCATTTAGCTAAACAGGTCCCATATTTATTCCTTTCCATTTACGTCTAGTCTATTTTACCTTTGTGTTCTTACATTCCGATCTAAAGGAGGACCCTGCACCACGAACCAGTAAGTGACCGAAGCACACCCTTGCCGAAGTCCTATTCGCGTGGTAACTCCTGTTGTAAATAGAACTAATGGTAGAAATTATAGAACCCGTTAGTAGACCCCCTACACCGCAGTATCCAAGAGCCAGAAAAAAGTTGGCATCCAGTTCCGCCGCGTTGTCTGCTGCGTGCTGTAGTAGGATCGAAGTTGATTGGCAATATCAACTCCACCCATATTGTAGTTGTAATCATCGATGACTTTCAGGATCTTGAGTTCCTTCCTGGGAGAGTTGCCAAAAATTGCTCGCACCTTTGCTCCGTTTGTACTTGTTTCTCGTGGTCGGCGCCGTTCTCGAAGGACCTCCCATTCCGCACCTGCAATCCCGTGAATCGTTGTCATCATCGTCACCGGTCCATTATCCTGCCAGAAAACGACCAGTACTCCTCCAACCACAACTCCAGACCGAGTATCCCAATCCAACTTGGTGCCCTTTTCTACCTGAAGCTCCTTCGGAACTCCTCCTTGCTTCCTTGCTGTCCCACAAGCTCCAATATTTTGGTTCCTGAGGCGCTGAAAAAGATTGACGCTGGTGAAGTAGTTGTCCATGAACACCCGATAATGGGAAGCCTTTGGGAGCTGTTGGACGAGATGATTGATTGTGGATCCTGTCTGAATGAGTCCTGGTATCTTCTCGACTCGAGCTGGTGTCATCCTTGAGGTTGGAACAAAAGCATAGGTGTATCCTGCATCACATAGGGAAAAGATCTTGAATCCCTCGGGTGTTAGCTTGCTCTTCATCCGAACAGTATGTGCGCTCCGTCCTGAGAACTTAATCGTCATCTCGTCAACAGAGACGTTTGATGCAGGTATACAGTATCGTTTTGAGGCCACGCGGATTTGAGAGAGTAGTGGCTCCAGCTTGCCACAATACTCCTCTATTACGGCGTCTGGTGCACACACATGGATATATCGCTTGATCTGCTCGTAACGGACTTGATACATGCATCTTGATATGTGGTGTGTTGGCGCCTCACGGTTGGTATTCCAGATAGCGACGTATGAGCTCAATTGATAAAGCCCAATGTAGATGGTAATCGCGATCCAGGTGACGAGCTCGTTCATAGTGATGTTTTTCCAGGCGCGACCGGAAGATCCAGCTTGCTTGTTTTCTGCATAGAGATTGGTATTCGTAACGATCGTCTCCAGTGTCTTGTCCGTGAAGAAGAATCGAAAGAGGGTGATTGGGGGTGGTACTACGCCATCGAATATCCCATCTAGGTTGACGTTGGCACGACGGTATCCTTGAATCAAAGGCTCAAACTCTGGAGGTACCGGTAGCTCGATCGCCTGCTTCTTTTTCCCTTTTCCTTTTTCCGTCGCAGGCGCTGGCACAGTTTGGCACTCCTCCTCTTGATCCTGCTCCTCCTGTTCTTGGAAAGACTCGTCTGTCTGCGTTCGTATCTCTAGAATAGGTATAAACTCTTCTTCGTCCACCGTCTCGCGCCCTCCGATCACTGACATTTGGCAGAGATGCTCATGACCATTCATAGGTAAACAGAGGGATGATTTAATGATTTAATGCGACGATGACTTAATGCGATTGATGAAAATGAGGATGATGTTTCCGCGACATTAACGTAATTTTGTCTGCTCTTTCGATCGAGCTTAAAGACCAGGGAGGGGTGGCTTAACAGGATTTTGAGATAAAACGAAAAAACGCTGTCATTTTATTTTAACCGGGCAAATTTGCCCGGTATACAGAGTAAGGGATAAAACAGCGGTTCGGGGCGCTTTCGTCTTTCTTATTTCTTCACACGCTCCACTCGATCTACGAACTATCACACGATATGCTACTAGCCAATATATTCAACCCAACAAGACTCAGAGCTCCACTGCGCGCAAGTGCAATAGCTCGAGAGAATGGACGAGGCATTCCGAAACAAGGATGGTCGATTGTCAGCCGACATTCAAGATGCATGTCCTCAGTCATGAATGCCAATGGACAGCCCGAGGTATATGAACTTGCCAGTGTGCCATTTTTATTTTTATTTTCTGCACAGCGCCAATTGACGGATATTGATGCTATTATTTCTTTACACGAGTCAGCTCAAGGATCCATCTTTAATCATCCATGCTGGCTTTATCGACGGTGAATTCGTCAAGACCGCGTCTTCTGGACGAAAGTTTCCTGTCTATGGTAAACATGCCATGCATCCTCAATAGTTGTTCCGAAAGTGGCAGGCGGACGTATGATTAATTATCATAAATGATGACTTCTAGATCCTGCACGCGGAACCGAGATTGCGAGCTTCCCAGATATGGGAGTGGAAGACACGGAGAGAGCTATTCAGGCGGCCAAGCGCGCCTTGCCAGAATGGAACCAAAAGACGGCCAAGGTATGTGATATGAAGGAAAAGAAAAGAATGCTCTCGAGGGAGCTGTTCTAATGAACCATGTATGGTGTGTACATATAGGAGCGCGGTGCAATTCTTCGCAGGTGGTATAATCTGATGATCGAGAACGAAGAGGATCTAGCAAAGATCATTACATGGGAGAACGGAAAGACGTTGACTGAGGCCGTGGGGGAAGTCCGATACAGGTACTTAAGACTTGAAGTTAATTATTAAATCGGCTGCGCGGAGAAAGTTCAGGTGCTGAACTGTTTGTCATGATTCGCTTTGATTTGCCGAACAGCGCTAGTTTTTTCGAGTGGTTCTCCGAGGAGGCTAAGAGGCTGTATGGCGAAGTTATCCCCAGTCCGAGCAAGCAGCAGCGCATGATCGCAATCAGGCAGCCTTTAGGCGTTGTCGGTGTAATTACACCTTGGAGTACGTTTGTATTTCTCTACCCTGTTTTCTTTGCTGTCAGCAAAGTGCACTACCTAACCTATGTATATCTCTTTCATACACAGACTTTCCTTCTGCAATGCTGACACGCAAACTAGGAGCTGCCTTGGCGGTTGGATGCACTGTGGTCGCAAAGCCTGCGTCAGAGACACCCCTGTCAGCGATTGCACTGTGTGAGCTAGGGAAAAGGGCTGGTCTGCCCAAGGGAGTTGTCAATGTCGTGACAGCCCATACTTGCACCAAGGATGTGGGGAAACACCTCTGTGAGAGTTTGGACGTTGCAGGCATCTCATTCACGGGATCTACAGCCGTGGGAAAGCATTTATTGAAGCAAAGTGCGGACACCGTCAAGAAAGTCTCGCTGGAGCTTGGTGGCAACGCTCCATTCATTGTTTTTGAGGATGCGGACATCGACAAGGCTGTCGAAGGTAAGATGCAAATGATATTTGTCGCCAATGTCCTTTTTCATTTTGTAGGATAGCCCCATTAGCATTTGGCTTACTTTTGATATGAAGGCGCCATTGCTGCCAAGTTCCGTGCTAGCGGGCAGACTTGCATCTGCGTAAACCGGTTCTACGTCCATTCATCCGTAAAAGATGAGTTCAGTCAGAAGCTGCGCGAAAGGGTTAAAAAGTTCAATGTGGGCTCAGGCTTTGACAAGGATACAACCCAAGGACCCCTGATCAACGACAAAGCAGTAGAGAAGGTGCGCTCCCATGTTCAAGACGCAGTTGACCACGGAGCCAAGGTGCTTGTCGGAGGCGAGCAAAAGGAGAAGGCCGAGACCACGCATGGATATTTCTATCCGCCTACGGTGTTAGGGGACATGAAGAACAATATGAGAATTGCTAGCGAAGAAACTTTTGGACCAGTCGCTGGAATTTTCTCATTCGAGACGGAAGAGGAGGTACTTGAAGCAGCCAACAACACCCGATTCGGTCTCTCGGGCTACTTTTTTAGCAAAGACATTTCCAGGTGCTGGAGAGTGGCCGAGAGATTGCAGGTCGGCATGGTCGGCGTAAATACGGGAACTATCTCATCTGAGGTGGCACCTTTTGGAGGCGTAAGTAGCATGTCGAAGTCTTCATTTGCTTTTGGTGGTACTATATAGCATCAGTGCATCAGGCATGATATTCACGATCTATTTTTTTTCTATTGGTTTTTTGTCTTCACAGATTAAAGAATCAGGTATCGGGCGCGAAGGCGCGAGACAAGGACTGGACGAGTACTCGCAGTACAAGTACATCAACATGGGACTTTAGCTTACAGAGACGACCCATCCTGACGTTTCAAGTTGTCCTCGACGTCCTGTAGTTTTTTGTAAGCGTCGGCACCAATAAAGATATTCTGGCAATACAGACAAAGCGTAGACTGTCGTGAAACAAAGAACACCGTAGAATGATGGGGCGCCAGTTACCTCACAACTGGTCCCCAGTCCAGAGGGTGCTACAGCTTTCTGAAGCTACTTGTCTTTGTGACTCACATTCAGTTTTTGACCTCCACCCAATTGCTTTCGACACTTATTTAAAGACTCTGAGGCCCTGGTGCCTGTCGCTGAAACCCATGCTCACTGCCCTCTTCGGTCAATCCATCGTTCTCTCGCTCTCTTCGAAAACATGAGCTGCTCCATTCGACTTGTCATTACTTCAGAGGACATGGCCAAGTGCCATGAAGGTATGCAGCATGAAAGGATCCGATCAGCATTACTCAGATCAGTTCACCGTGATGATCTGTAAGCACCTACACCACTAACCCCGCTCAATATACTCTCCTCTCCATTATGCTCATGAAGTTCGTTTGAAGGTTTTTACGGACGAACAAGGATACGATGCAGCCTCGGATGTTGACGAGTATGGAGAGCATAATATGTTATTGTGTGCACCATGTAACCACTTGTGATGTTTGCGCTTGATCTAACGGCGGCGGCGCTCTTCTTCCCCTTACTTTGATCATGTCACCGTGTTTATAGGATTGACTCCAAGTGCCTCCACTGGCTTGTAGTAGACCAGAACAACCAAGGAGTGGGCACCGCACGTCTCTACAAGTACTCGCCAATCGTTGGAAAAGTTGGGAGGGTCGCTGTTCTCACAAACATCCGCGGATCTGGACTTGGCCGGTTACTCATGGAAGCCGTGGAGCAGCATGTGCTCGAGAATACACAGTTTGAAACCTTAGCCTTGTCAAGCCAGTTGCCTCGGAAAGGGTTCTATGAGAAGCTTGGGTATATTGCCGAGGGTGAGGTCTACCTAGACGAAGGTCAACCCCATATTTACATGCAGAAGAAGCTGCCCAAAAAGACTTCTTGAAGACCTCCGCGTTGCATCAGAACCGTCCATCTTAACGGCACCGTCACCTCGCTAATAAAAGTTACGAGTACTCTTTTGTCCATGACTCTTCATCTGTGCTATTGCATGGTCATCGACAGTTAAGATGAAATCTACTGTACATCTTTACTGCTTCGGTATAGAAACGTAAAAGGAAAACTAGCTGAGCGACAGAGATTCGATCCTCACCCTGAACATGATCCCCCATAACGAAACTGGAATGGTTGGCCCAGAACAACTACCTCCTCTCTCATGCTGATGCTTGTATAATTGACTAACGTCTGGCAAAACCCATCCGTCGCTCACCAAGCGTCTGAAATAATAGCATCTGCTTTATATGCATTTCATTCCATGTTCAGTTCTTTCATCTCTATGTCCTCATCGTTTGGGCCCTTATTCACCTGCTGCCGCCATTATTTTTATCGTTGACCATCTCTGTTTAATATATCGACTTCGTTCTTGCGCGGCTAAGCAGGTAAGAATCCACGCCGTCGAAACCTATGGTCATCACGAATACTTTCTCCTGTCTCCTTGAATGAATGTCGTCTCCACCTCATCTCATTCCACCTTGCTCTGTTCCCTAAATCAGCCAAGACTCACGTATACATTCAATTTGAATGCGCTATTTTTTTTTCCTCTATTCTTCTTTTCCCATCTTGCGTACCAATCAATGAACGTACAGGCAGCCATAGCAAATAAGCATACACAGTCCCTCAAAAAAGAGCGACATCAGAGGACGCAAGAGAGAGCACAGCAGAGAGCACAGCAATATCATGTCCAATAAACACAGCAGCACGGACCACAATCATTGGACATTCTCAGCTGAGACATCGTCGACTCACGAATCACCGCAACGCAATCAACCAGAAATTACCCCTGAATATGAAATGGAGTTGACTCTATCAGCAACACACACCGACCAGATCCCAAATGCGGACATAATAGAACATTTACCTGTGAGATACAGAACTCGGGTTGATGATGACAATAACGAACAAGCAGAGGAAGATGGTAAGCAACTTTTTTTTTTTTTTTTTTTTTTCGTTATCCGCTGATACTGCCTCCGGATATGATCCCATTTGATACACAGAAACCGTCTTTTTAGGAGTGAACATGAGCGCTCACTTGCAGCCTTTATTTCTCACGGTTCCATTCTAGATGCTCGCCTAGAAGTACAAGAGGAAGAGTTATGGAGAAATAAGTCACCTCTTGCATTCTATCGTCCTGCAACTCCCGGGAATCTCAACGATTGCTTACATGACTTTGGGTATGATCATCATTGTAATCTCAGCAGCTTTAATAATTATTGCGCCAGTACCATCACTGATAGGTCTATCTGCATGAATCAATTTAGCTACGTATTGGGAGGCACACATCTGAACGACTTGGCTAACAGTGGTAGCAACAATCCTTTTATCGCGCCAGAGCATTTTACGAGCCTCGCAGATGATGCCACATCCTCATTCCCACAGGAGACCTCATCGGCTTATCCACTTTCCTCATTGAGTGCCCCCCAAAACATTGGATATTCTCAATCTACCCCTCGCCCCAGCTCATTTCGTATCCGGCCACAGAGCGCATCTAGATTTTGTCCACCCATGACTAATGCAGCGTTGTTGCCGCTATCGCGGTCAATAACATCTCCTGCAGCATTTGAACTACCGAATCGGTTCTCGCAACGGTTGCCTGAACGTCCCACAAGAGACGATACATCGTATTTCGCTTCTATGCGTCCATTACAGCAGCCATTGCTTCATTTCGATAGCAACCTTCGACAAGGGTATACTTGCCGGCATTCGGCAATCACGAGTGGCGATCTCTTTGAAGATAACTCCCCCATTATGTCCGAAGGACCAACAGCTCACAGCTACGAAGAGGGCAGCATGCACCCTAGACTCTCTTCTGCAAACCCTTCACCTTTCGCGATAAAAGACTGTGCGATGCAATTTCTGCATGCTGATCGAGCCAAGACCCAGCGCCGGTCGGCACCTCAGAATAGTGCCTCAACAGCAAACATCTCCGAGCATTGCCCGGCGCAGGTCGAAATCGAGATTAACGCGCCTTCAGGATCGCAAAGAAGATCCTATGACATTTGTACGTCTACATTATCTTTAGCAAATATGTTTATTATGTCCTGCAGTGTCTAACGTGCTAACTACTCCCTGTTTAGTAGCCATTACTTATGGAGAGAGCTCAATACAAACAGGACCTGCTCAAGTTGATTTAATTCACCCCGATAATTCGATAGGCGAGCAGAGCGACATTGAGCGGTATATTGGGCTCATCAGGAAGACCTCCCTTTCGAACGGCCAAGGCAATGATGATTGTGGAAGCTATCACCAGACATATGTGAGGTGCAGCGCTGACATGGAACGAGATAACTCTTCAAGAGTAGTTCCGAACACATTGGACGATCAGGAGAACCCACATCAGAGTCATGCTCTACACTTCAACGAAAAAGTAACAGCTCGTTTACCTGAACCCAAGACCAGCACATTACCAGCACAGACGAATTTCATCTTCAGCTCTTTCAAAAGCAACATTCTGAGTCGGCTATTTGGATCACAGCGAATCTCTGGAGACGACTCGAGCTCGCGTCGTAGCCCCAATCCTCAGACATCTAACAGGTTTGGTAGCGATGAGCGCCTAAAAAAAAAAAACTTGCGCAAGGTTGTCGGATCTCCTGATGGACAGTCAACGCTCTATCTTTATCCGGATGAATCGAGCTCCTCACAGACTCCAAATCATGAGGAGCAGGCCGAGGATCTGACAAAAAAGATTACCTCGCACAGAGTTCTTCCTTCACGATCTGGAGGAATTCTCTCCAATCTCCTCAAACTGCAGGCGCTCTCCACGCCGCCATCCTCACGCCAACGTCGGAGACGGCGACACATACACCATTCACATCGGCGGCATAAAAATTTGGACAGAAGACCATCCCTCGCGTCTGAGTTCGTCGCACGACCCGGCCGAAAAATGGTGCCTAGTCCTACCTCCAGCGTCATATCACTTCCAGGTTTTCTTATGACGGCTCCTACAGGATTCGGACGATCACCTAACGTAGCTTTGTCTTTAACGGCTGGCCACAGCCCCAAACCATCCACGTTTTTAAACACACCACTGACCGATAACGGTCCACAATCCTCAATAGAAGGCTCTACTTTGAAGGGGTGCAAAGTTATTGAAGGAGTCTACCAGAACGATGTCTCTCTCACCGTATCTAGGGAATGCAGCCCGTTATCAGTAGGAGGATACTCAACACAATACCTTCAAACAGGGTCAGCATACTCGGCACGAAGCAGTATATCCGAGGACGATGGCACATCCATGTACTCGAGCACGTCGCAGGACCCGACCGCAGCTGCTATACGACTGAGTCATCAGGCTGAGCTGACAGAGGCACTCGCTGATATCCTTCAACGCCAGGACCTGTTGATTCGACTGTGCAAGAGTCTTATCCGCTATGGCGCACCCTCCCATAGGATCGAAATGGCGATGGAGGCCATGTGCAAGACGTTCGGGATCGACGGGTCGTTTGCATTCATGCCAGGTCTGATGATGATCTCCTTTGGAGATTCGGACACGCACACGAGCGAGACGCACCTAATCAAGTGTGCTCAGGGGTTTGATATGGGACGCTTGGCCAGGGTGCACAAGATTGCTCGTGCGCTTGTAAATGGTGATTTAGATCCTGGAGAAGCACTCGCGACACTCAAGGACATCAACAGCGAGAAACCATTATACAACACTTGGGTGATGCTGGTATCATTTGTTGCTTATAGCGGATTCATCGCACCATTGATATTCAAAGGCAGCTGGAACGACATGCTGGCTAGCATGGCCCTAGGAGCCGTCGTGGGCTTAACTAATCTCCTGGCGACCCGGTACTCAGTATATTCAAGCGTATTTGAAGTCAGCACTAGCATCTTGATTGCGTTCGTAGCCAAGGCTCTGAGAGACTATGTTTGCTTCACGGGAGTTGTCCTGAGCGCGATTGTAGTCCTCCTCCCCGGTCTTTCCCTTACAACATCGATCATGGAACTGTCGTCGCGGTACATTATTTCAGGCTCAGTCCGCATGTTCTACAGTTTGATATATTGTTTGTTCTTAGGCTTTGGTCTATCGATTGGGTCGAACCTATGGGATGCGTTTAAGGAGCCTCCGCCGGGCGATTTAAGGATGGGGTACTGCCATCCAGCTACAGAGCCCTGGAGGTGGATCCTATTCCCACTGCTGGGGGTCGCGCTGAGCATTCAGTTGTATGCTAGTCCGAAGCAATGGCCCGTGATACTTATCTGCAGCTCTGTTGGATATGGAATCAGCGAACTGGCAGGACTGTACTGGCCGCACACACTGCATATTGCTGCTGCCGTGAGCGCGTTCGTGGTCGGACTCTTAGGAAATATCTATGAAAGGATCACTCATGAACTTGGTAGGTTGGGAACAACACTAAATTATCAGTAATTATCCTGAACATCAGTATAGTTGTGCTTAAAGTTCTTTTTTCTCTTTATTAGCGTTTGTTCCTATCTTGGGGTCTATTTTGCTTATCGTGCCTGGAGGAATGGGCGTCCGCTCCACACTGCTTCTCTTAGATGAATCTGGGAACGCATCTCAGGGCACGGCGTTTGCGCTGCAAATGATCCTTGTCGCCCTTGGAATCGCCGTAGGGCTCTTTGCGTCCACTCTCGTGGTTTACCCTCGTAAGTGTCCAGTCGCTTGAGCTCTTGATGTCATCAAACACAGCAAGCCTTGGTACTCACCACTCTACTAACATAAATATTTACTTCAATGCCGCATGGCACGCAGTTGGGAAGAGGCGAAATGCGCTTTTGACGTTCTAGTTATTCCAAATAATAGATAATTGCTCGCGCATCGTATTTGGGATACCCATTGCACATTTGTCATTATTGACTAAAACGCCATCTGCGTGTTCCTGTAGTGCTTTTGTTATATGCAACTTCAGCAATCTTTAGCCAACACATAGTCTTGATATTCCTTCTCGCATTCTAACGCGCTTAGGGCGCGCTGCATCGTAGTTTTATTTGCAGGTACTCTGCGAAGGAGAAAATGACATTAAGTTGAAATGAGGCGGCATTAAAGTATTGGAGGTGAGTAATATAATGATAGATACAAACGCGATGAAAACAAGAATAAAGGACTATGTTACTTTGGGTTTCCTATTTTGACTGTAGCGGAGCAACAGCAACCGATTCTCAATTTGACGAAGACGATAGCTTTGAAGACTCGTTCAGGTCTTCTGAGACGGCAACAAAGAGAGCTTTGGTGTCGCCACTTCGGATCTTTCCCTCCAGCTCGACAAGTTCCTGATCGTGTCTTCTCTTGATCTGCGCCAACGCCATTGTCTCGACAATCGACAGGAGGAAGTAGGAGATCATGATAAAGATGATGGTGTTCCAGATTAGGCCCACAAGGCTGGTTGAGTTCTCCAGATCGTCCTCAGACACCCTGCCCTCTCCACGAAGAGCGCCCTTTTGCGAATTAATTCCGTCAGCGAGATATCCATGAATGAACGGAGCCGATCGCTCGAGCCAGCTCATGACCGCGGCGAGTGTGTCGGCAGAAAACATCAGGATCACAAAGAGGGTCTGGATCGACGATTTCACGACGGCCTTGCCAAGAAAGGTGGCGCCAAAGAAGGTCGAGAACGGGATCAAGAAATGCCCGCAGGTGATTCCTGCGAGGTCAAAGAGCGGATTGGGGATCTATCAGCAGGCACGCATACAAATATAGCGGGAATAAGTAGCCTGTAATCCACAATAGCAGACGAGGGAAAAAGCAGGTGCATTATTTCTTTGCTCACAGCTCAACAACAAGACTTACAGAGGCACAAAGGAAAATGCCAAAGAATCCCAGGCGCTTCATGCCCTCGTGCACCATGAGTAGGATGCGTTCCTTGTATGACACCGAATCGGGCTTCTTCTTCAGCAGATCTTCAATGGCTGCCAGCTCCTCGTTCCTGTTCCCAGACAGTGCAGCTATTGTCCAAGCAAGCCGTTCGATGCCGTTAGCAGCTGTCCAGTAACAGTCATCGCAAGTCACCCATACTGGTTCCACATCCCATCCAGCACCACTTACCAGCCCTTGCAACAAAGTACGGCGGCAGTTCTCCGATAGCAGTTCCAAATCCCCAGAAGAAACTCTCCCATTGCACAGCTTGAAAGACCGTATAGATGCCGATGGGGACGGTGAGCGACTCTGGCGACTTGCAGATATACCTAAGCAAAAGAGCCATCGGTGCAGATGTTAATCGCCAGGCTTAACTTTGTCATGCAGTATATCAAGATGCAGTAGCGATCGTCAGCGCCCTATTTCCCCTAGTTTCCCTATTTTTTCTGTGCGCCTGGTGTTCCACGCCACATACCTATGATCGCCTCTGACATCAAAGTCAGTGTTTCCGCACTTGTAGGCTGTGAGCGTGACCTCTGCGATATGTGGTCCCAGGAAGAGGATGAATGTGTGCAGTCCGGTGCCGAGTCCGACCGAAGATGCAATCCCGAGTAATGTCCAATATCCATACCAGATCAGTCCTGACTCCGCATGTTTCAGAAGCTATATGGCGAGTTTAAAATAAGGATTAGTCCCGTTGCCAGGTCAGCATGCGTTAGTGTAGTAGCAAACGGGCTGTGGTAATGACAGTCCTGAAATTCACTCTTCTAAAAATATGATTAACCTTACCGGTTGATGAGCACCATCGGTTTGGTATACAAAGTAGATGACGGCCGTGAGAAGAGGTAGCACCACCAACAAATATTGCTGGGATACGATCCAGACCAGAAGCATACGGAACTCGTGTAAGAGGTACAAGACAAAGTACGACAGGACAGTCAGTGGTGAAGTATACACGGAGATCTCGTGTCGCTCGGTCTCGAGGGCAATCCTTCTTCGATTTATAAATTCTATAGTGCGATAATGCATGGGAGGATGCAGCCATATCAACAACGATGGACCACTTGGACAATGACGACAAAACCACATTGCTCACGAAATGAAGGCGCATGCAGAAAGCTCTTTGGTAGCTCCTCCTCACCTGTAAAATGCTGAGAAAAGCTGTTGGATCGGGAGGAGATCCTGGATCGCAAGGGATGAGCTGCACTTTTTGCGCGCTTCGACTCGCCATTAGTCGTTGCGAGCGGTCCTAATACTACAGGTACGTCGGCCTCTTGACCAGGTTGCTGACCAGAGATATTGATTGTCGTTGCTGGTTGGCCAGAAGTCACAGCTTTGGTACTGCGCTCCAGGTTCTTCAACCGTTTCTTCAGCGCTGCCTTGCTGCCGGTGGTAAGCTGACCGCGCTGTCGGAGCAGCTCTCGAAGCTGCGGCAATGAATAGTTGCTCCAAGGATACGTTTGGTGTGTGCTAGTCCCGCCTGAACCATGGGACGCAAAATCGGAGTCCTCTTCATCCATGCCCAGGCCTACATCGCTATCCATGACGAGAGTTGATTCCAGTTGTGAGGAGTGAAGAATATTAGAACACATGAGGCTTCAGGAGCTCCACTGTGGTATGGCATAATTACTTGATGTGTTGATGCGGTTACTGTGTTTACCTCTGGATCAGGTGGTTGAACATGTTGTTCTGGTAGTACGCCATCATGAGTCTGATGGCTCCTGATCGGTTTGTGAATGTGCACGAATCTCTTGCTCCTGATGCTGCCACTGCTGTGTTATTTGATGAGGGCGAAGCACTGTTTCCTCGCGAGTTCAGGAACGGGGGGGATTTGGCGCGAGGACCCTTTTTTTTCGCTATCCGTTGGTTTGTAGGGCAGATAGCTTCCGAAGGATACACCAGGGTGTGGTCTGCTGATAGGTGGAGGGAGAAGACCAAGGGCAGAGCAGAAAGAGGAGAGAGTGTAGTGGAGGTGAAGGATAAAAGTGCGGTGATGTCAAGCCGGAGGAGAAGAAAAGGAAAAAGAACAGGGACAGGGACAGGGACAAGAACAGGGACAGAAGCGCAGGTCGGTAATGAGCATGAATTCTCTTTTCACGCTCCGTTTGTGATTCCTTCTCCGTTGATGTATTCGACAAAAAGACCGACGGTGGACTATCACATTCAAACACGTAGTTCCCTGCTGCTGTTCTGTTCACTCCCTTGTCTTTGCACTCTTCAATCGCATCCACATACACATGCCCACATAAATGGACCTGGGATGTTGACAAGGACGGTTCTCAGATCGCAATAATCGGTACACGTTACATACATACGCGGATTGCATGGTGTACATTGCGCTGAGTGAAATATCTGTACATGTATGGATAAAAAAACATCCCAACAGCCGAATTTGAACTTTCTTGTATCGTAGGGGGAGGGCCATAGTCTTGTAAAGTGTATGATTTTGCACCACAAAGTCTTGGCTAACCTTATTCAGATGAATATTATCCTGTGGTGCTTATGGTGCCCCTGTTCTTCTCGGCTGTAATAATTCCATGGTGTCCTGTTGCACCTTTCTTAATCGCGTGTGTCCTTACTCAGTCAGCTTGTCCCTGAGACGCGGCAGCAGGCATGCAAGACAAAAATTTTAAGGTTCCGCAACGTGTACCGCCTATGATCAATTGAGTTTTCAACTTCGCGCTATTTTACGTAGGAGACACATGGACGATCGATCGGTATGCCACATATCGCTCCCATATATCGCGTTTCAGAAACCAACGACACACACAATACTAATGTGTTTTCCAGTGGATCCGCCGCAATAAAAAAAAAAAAGATGATCCATTATAGATTATCCCTTTGAACTATGGACAATCTATTTGACAACTCGAAGTCCACGCAAAACACTGGGTGCATTCGCCGAAGATAAAGGCAACCTGAACGTAAACACACACCCTCTCGTAAACCAGCCGCCGTGTGAACATAGGAAAGGTACTACTTGGTTACTTGGGCCATAGGGCCGATTTTCAGGACATGCGAGTTACATGGATTGTCAAATAGACTCACCCTCGTCAAATAGGACAATCTATTTGACAACCCGGGTTGACACTGCTATTTGGCAACCCCTATACTAACTCCATGTAAGGCCAACATTTTTTAAATGTCGATTATGCCAGTAGTCGTTATGGTACCTGACCCCGGCTCTTTAAGATAGATCGTCATCTGTCTCTTAAAGGACTCCACAATGTAACTGATTTCCTATTTCGTCATCGCTGAGTCCGTCATCGATAAAATCCTGTTTTCCGTCATGAAGAAAGCTTCTCCCAAGGCCGCAAAAGGTTGCATGGGGTGCCAGGTGGAGGAAGGAATGGTTCTCAACCTCTTACCGCGTTGTTTCGACTTGAAATTCGCAAAAGATACGAGTCTTGTTTTACATGGACCAACCACGGCAAAAAGTAAAGAAAGGGCCGAACCGGGAATTGAACCCGGGACCTCTCGCACCCTAAGCGAGAATTATACCACTAAACCATCCGGCCATCGTATGGCGAATGGAGCGGCTTATAGATCTATATATTTCTCAAAAAGCTTCCCTTCTTTATTTGCATGAATTCTATATTTGCATACATTCCATATCTGCACGGCCCAACTCCATACAAGGGACCGAGAGGGGACTGGAGTGATGGGTATGGATATATTAGCGACGATGACCAATGTCCGTGTGGTGCATTACTCGCTGACCATGTAAACGGGAGCTGCCCTGGCCCCGTGCTTGACCCAGACGCAGCGGATCGGACACTGCTGGATTGCCTGCAAGGGAGGAGGCGGTTGACAACTATGGAGGGGATGGGGAAGATACCCTTCTTGTAACAAGGTGTTTTCAGCTTTTAACACACTGATGAGGTGTGGCAATTGTTGCGCAGGCCCTAGGGGCAGGCCCGGGGAATGTGACCTGTCTTTTGGCGACTGTGGATCGGTTCCGCTTTGGTGGTGAGGACAGCGATAGTAGATCTTTGCTAGTTAGTCTGATAGATTCGCAGAGTCAATTGACTCGAGAGACAAGTTGTTATAAAAAAAAAAAAAAAAAATTCCATATCTGCACAGGCTGGTCAGGGCACCTCCCTTGTAACGCGAAGGGACCAGGTTCGAGCCCTGGTTAAAGCACAGTAATATGTGCTACGCATAGAAATTTATTTGGAGCATGAGTCGGGCGTACTACCCCACTTCAGTTATGTGGGTTTCCTTTCCCCGGCGACCCCCACATTGAGTGGCACTACCCCATGTAATCGTTGTGGGTTTCCTTTCCCCTTCCTTAACGCTTGACAAAATGCTCAGAATAAATTTCGCCCTTGCGCTAGCCTCCGGACTTCGAGAGGCGCTGGTTCAGAACTTCCCAGCTATACACCAGGGTGTACAAGTTATTCCACTGCACTGGCAGCATGCGTCTTAGCTACCCCTGCCGGGGTTACAGGTATAAGTTCAAAAGTGAGTAGGCCCACTTTATAATAGGCTAATCTGAGCTCACATCCAGTGACCTCAGGTGGAGGAAAGACGGGACGAGGAGGAGGAGGAAATGTTACAATAGTAGAGGATTCGGCTCGCAAGCCAGTAGAACGGATTCCGTGCTCTCAAGAAACCAAGACCATCTCCCAGATGTACAGGTTACAATTGGAGAGATGGTCTTGGCAGATTTGCAGGTGAGGAGCCTGCCAGCTAGCCGAGCGGATCGCAGGAGAAAGACCTCGGGACGCTTAGGGAGATTACAGTGAAGTTGTCGGAGATGGTGCGACTGCCACACTAGAAGATTTAGGGCCAGATAGACACAAGTCTCAGAGACTATTCACTAGGAAACCAGCACTGATTGTTCTCTCTCGGAGGCCATGTTGAATAAAAAAAATAAAAAAAAAAAAATAAAAATTCCATATCTGCACGGATTCCTTATTTGCACGAACGCTACTGGTTTAGTGTGGCAATTGTTACACAGGCCCAAGGGACAGGCCCGGGGAATGTGACCTGCTAACTGGCGACCGTGGATCGGCTCTACTTTGGTGGGAAGGACGACTGTTGTGGATCATTGCTAGTTAGGTCTGATAGGTTCGCAGGGTCAATCGACTCGAGAGACAACGTTCTGTTATAGATGAGACCTGATGTGATGGAGCGATTGGGAGGATGTCAACTTCTTAAAATACCAGAGGACCATAGCTAAAGGATGACTTTTACGCGCAACAGGTCGCGTAGGGATCAGGGGCCATAGGCTCACCACTCACGCGGTCATTGATTATAAAATATGGATCCGTTGCGACGTAGTTGGAGCGGGCAGCTTGCTTTCTATCCTTCAGACCACAGTTAATAAATCTCATGCCTTTGAGGGTTCTCGTTAAAAAAAAAACAATAAAAAAAAAGGATAACGCTCTCGCATAGGTGGCCCAACGCACATGAAAGGTGTGGAAATTCGTGCAATTATGCCGTGCACGCGCACTGCCCTGCGAAAAGGAATTGTTCCAGTCGGCTACATCGAAATGATCTTGGATTTTTGTGACCAAGAAATAAAATATTGTACATGAACAGCACAGCTGTATGGGTTTATCATGCAGATGCTACAAGCTGCAACAGAGTGTTGATAGCTCTACAGCACCACGTGCCAACTGTGGGAGCCTTGGGCCCGCGTTTGCCATAGTTCACTGGCGACGAAGTGAAAACCGATGACGCTTTATTTAATGAACCATTATAGGCTACCAGAGAGACTAAAGCTGATCGAGCAACTTTGCCAAATACTATGCTCCTGGTGAATATATGCCCATCCCCTTAAGGTTCGCGCTTAACTTCATCTGAAGTCGTCTGCAACTCTTTCCTCATTAATCATCATGGCCTACGAATACATCCTCATCATTGCTGCGATCCTCATCCCTTTGGGACTGTTCGGCATACTCAAAGGCGGGCCTGCGTCTGAATTGCACTTGAACCAAAAAAAGACAACAACTCCTGGCGCATTTGGAGAATCGACTACTTCCAAATCGAAAAAGAAAAAGTCAAAGAAGAAGACCGGCACTATCAAGGAGAGTATCATCACGCAGATCTCAGGAAACTCGGCAGAAAAGGAGCAGGACTCTGACGATTCCGGACAGGGGAAGAAAACGACGCCTCAACCAGCCAGGAAGACTAATGCTCTGCCAGAAAATGCCACTAAGAACAGCGGTAACAAAGATGTAGCAGCTCAGGCTGCGTCCAGCAGCCCTAAAAGTTTGAAGCCCTTGGACATTCAGGACGCGTCTAAGAACGGCACAGAGCAACCGACGGCACCTTCCAGCAGTGGCGCCGGCGCCAGCGTTAGCAAGACTACCAAAGCGATGTCAGTTGAGAGCTGGAAGAAGGTGAAACAGGAGCAACAAAAGGAGCAGCTTGCCAAACAACAAGAGCAACTTCAATTTGCTTCCGCAGCTGCCAAAAACGCCTCTTGGTCGCCACTGGACTCATCACTCCATATTGCATCCATTCCTGGACCAGGCGCCATGGGCAACAATAAGAAAAAGAATCGCGGCAATGCAGGATCAGGATTGTCTCATGCCGACTTCCCCTCTCTCGCGCGCCCACAGCCATCACCTGCGCCCACGCCTAAACAACCCAAACTGCCGAAGCAAAAGAAGGAAGCTGAGAAGAAGCCAGACCCCTTGGCAGAACTCTTGCCCGAGCCCGAACCCGAGGCAGCCCAAGCCCAAGAGGAGAATGACAGCGAAGAGGAACAACCTGATGATGACGACACCGACGCGTCCCAGGATGACAACAAGCAAGAAGAAGACGAGTGGAAAACCGTCAGTTCAACACAAACCAGATCCGGTGGCATCGATTTCAATAAACCCATGGATCCATGGGTTGCGCAACAGCAACGACAAAAACTTGAGCGAGTCGCAGTCGCAGATCCGCACGGAGAGCAGACGGAGCGGTTTGCGCGAGTCTTGTCCATCAAACCCACTGTGAAGGAGGAGCGCATCCGCGAGGCCATCCCTGACGGATTCACGGCACAAAAGTGTAAGTTTCTAATGACGCTATCATGTTCGCTAGCCTCTTTACTATGGAAAACTGATTGGCATTCTTTTTACGGTTGAACATTAGCGCGAACTGTGGGCGGCTCATCAGGAGGCGGTGGATCTAGTCAATATCAATCTACAGAGCTGACCAAAAAGCAGCGAGAGAATATGGCCAAGGCTGCGAAGAGGAAAGAGGAAAAGGCCGCGGCGGACGCTGCTCAGGAGCAAAGACGGCAGGAGCATATGCGGCAGGTGAAGGGGGAGAAGATGAAGGAGTTTTACCGTGCGCAAACAAGGAAGCAAACACCTGTGGAGTCCCGATGGGATGTGCCGAAAGCGTCAGCGCCATCTTCATCAGCGCAGGCCAGCAGTAAGGATCAGCTTATTTGGGACTAAGCAGCAGATCAGGGTGCAAAGCGTAGTACCAAAGCACAACTGGTCTCTCTCTTTTTTTTTGCAGAAGTAAAAGACACATTTTTTTCTTTTAAAGTTGTCCAGCCTCTTTCACCTGTTTTTGTCTGTCAACACACCAAGACCTTGAAACAAAAGCGAATGAGCAACACAGAAACAGACACAGACGAAACTGAGGACACTGTTGAGCTGCTCCGTGAACCGGTATGTGTTTTTCTTTGAGTTCGGATGTATGGGTGGGGTTCGGATGTATGGGTGAGGTTCAGTCATGGCAATCAACAATCGGACATGTCCTTGCCCTGAGTGACAGAGGCGCGCCACAGGAGAAGGCCTTTGAAGATGCCGTGAAAAAACAAGAGCTAATCCACGACTTTTCTTCCTTTGCTCCATTCAATGAAGATGGAATCTGTTCACCCCTTCCAAGGACTTTTGAACTCGAAGTATGTTCAGAAAAATATGAACTGTATAGGTGATCTATAAGTAGGGTAGATGTCTGACAGTGGGGGCAACTTGTTTTCTCCTTATCATGGCATAGCAGCAGCGTGCCCAAGAGGCAGGGCATACCTATAGATATCCCAACAACGCAACCCCGATTCTCTCACTTTTCGGTCCAGTCGCCTAATTCTGCATTGATGACAGGGTCCAGAGATCGTGGCATACCTAAGCGAAAATCCAGCACATCCTCGCAAGGCCAAGGCCACATGTCGCCGCCCTACAGTGGTCACAGCAGTAAGCAAGGCATCTTTACCGTAGGGCCTGCCGATTATTGATACTGTTGGGGTTTGTGATGGACATCTGTTTACCTATCGTCCTCGCAATGCCGTAGGCGATTTTGATGTTGTAGGCCATGTCGCAGGATACGGAAAGATGCCGAATGAGAAAGGGAAAGTGGTATGTATCAACCTGGCATTTCAACGCGGAAGCAGCGAGAGCGCCGCAGATGACCTCACATGTTGTTGCTACTTTTCTTTAAACCATAGAGATCCTCCGAGGTTTTGTTACTGAGTGATGAAGACGAAAAACGAGGTATAAGGAGGATAAGCATAACCGATACCGGAATCAAGCGTGTTTTTTTGAAGAGCAGCTTTTCTCAACTCTATGAGCGACCTCTCGCCTTTGACCATTAGACCCCAAGGCAGTGAAACGGAAAAAGATGGTTCAGCCAGGCAATGTTGTCGGACAATCGTCATCATTGTTCACAGGAAAAGCAGGATCTTTTGTATCAAGGATGAAGAAAGATGTAAGCAGAGTAGACAAAACAGCGTAGGTCCATGAACGAGAGACTGGTCTCTTGTTTTAGTATATATTCAATATTGATGATATTTAATTTGCGCTCTCAGTCGACAGCATCCGAGCCACTACCCAGAACAAGCATATCATCATCCGTAGTCCACAGCAGTTCCACAGCCTCGGCACTGAATCAGACAGCAAAACCAAGAGCATTGAACACGACAGAGATATTAGGAACGTCGAATTTGATGATGCACCCAACAGCACCAAATTCGATAGCGAAGCCAACAGTATCAAAGCTGCCGATGAGGCCAACAACACCGAACTATATAATGGAGCCAGTGACGCCGAGCTCGATGCCAAAGCCAGCAGCGACGACATTTGCACCGTCTTCACATCATCCCAAGCACTTGAGCTATACAAACACTCCATTGTCGGGCAAGGCGCCAGCTCTTGGAATGGGCACTTTCCCGCAGGCATCGTTGACATGCGTGCGCCTTGGATCCAGGGTTGAATTCACGAAACCAAGCATGGCCGTACAATTTGGGCCGGATCGGCTGATTATCACTATCGAAAAAAATGTGACAAAGATCCCACATGACGAGATTAAGAGCATGGAGGTGGGACAAGGAACAGGCAGAAAAAAAAAAAGAGACGCTGCGGATGGTTGCTAACAGATCGCCCTCGAATGTTACGCCGTTATTAGGTGTATACGCACGGAGATCCGACGATACTTATGATCCAAACAGGAGGGCTTTTGCCAGAATCATCCATATTGGCGCCATATTATGACCCAACACTCAACTCCGGAAAGGCGAGAAGAATTACGCTTCTCCTCAAGTACGATTCTCCGGATATTGAAGAATGCTTCAAAAAGATCGTCAGAAAAGGAATTAAATGTCGTCTTCTCACGTATGTATCATTATTGGAGGCCTGATATTGAGATGAGGACGAGAATGCACGACCATTGCTACGTCCTGTCGACTAATCATCGCCTAATCTGGATCATTTATTAGATCTGAGGTCGCGGAGAAAATTCTCACCCTGAGCATCAACCGGTAAAGGAGATGTTAAATGAAGTTTTGTGGTGGACGTAAACTACGATACTTTACTAAAATAATCATCATTTCTACTGGTAACCATAGTAATGTACCCAGCACTGCAAGTCCCTCCACAGGATCGCGGCAGCTTATACCGCCTGTTTCTGTCAAGCAGGGTGACGACACGTAGGCTGAGCGAGTAACTAAAGTGGCATTTCATTGGATTAACAGCGTCTGTTGGTATAATTAACTGCATCTCTTATTTCTTCATGCCTTTGCCACAACTAGATTGTTCCTGTTTCCATTCAAGAGTAGCGTGAAAGCAAAATCAATTGCTATTCATCCTGAGGACGTTTCTCGACTGAACGAAGGCGAATTTCTAAACGATACTTTGATTGAATTCGGCCTCAAGTATGTCTCTTGACAGTGTAGCATTAAGGCTGGCCGCAGCGCGAATTTTAGCTTATTAATTATTTTCTTCATTTTTTTATATTATCTACAATAGATATATCCTTGCAAATCTGGAAAACAGAGATCCGGAGCTAGCTGATCAAACGTATATATTCAACTCATTTTTTTACGAGCGGTTGCTCACGAGTCCAGGGTAAAGTCATGCGCTATCAAGGCAACACGGCAGAGAGACTTGGCTCGCGGAGCTAATCTATTTTCATCATCTGCAATCATTTTAGCAAGGGCATTCGATATGACGCCGTCAAGAGCTGGACCAACAAAATCGACCTGTTTTCCAAGAAGTACATTATCATCCCTATCCACGAAAAGTAATCCGCGAGTTATTTGGACGTTGCGGAAGCGCTTTGAACGTGCTTACTGGAATTTTGACTAATCTATTTTTTTACGGCTATAGCGTGCATTGGTATCTTGCTATCATCACTAACCCAGGACTTCTCTTGAAGGAATCCAGTGATCCTCGCTTGGGACCGAATTCTGCGCCGGATCCTGGCAGCGATTCCGAAACTAAATCGCCATCCCCAGTCTCGAATGATGTTTTCTCCGAGAATTCAAGTGCCGATAAACATGAAGACATCTCACTAAAATCTCCTCTCTCAAAGACATTGCGGTCCCTTCAATTGATGCGTGCAACGCAACAGGGTGATGATGATACGGCTCCCTCGAGAAGAGTTTTGCGATCTTCCCTACAAATTCCTGTGGATGCGGAAGCAAAGTGGGTTCCCGCTTTCAGCAGAAAACACTAATCCTGATTAACGCACACACGCTGACAATATACAAATTTACTAATACATCCTTATTGACCTTTCTTTCATGGAGTAGACCCTATATTCTTGTTCTCGATTCACTTGGAGGCATCCATCCTGGGGTTTTCAGGAGCCTGCGGACATATTTACAGGAGGAGCTGCTGGCTAGGAAGAAAGTTGATAAAATTATTGACGCCAAAGAAATGCCCGGGAAGGTGGCAAAGGTAGCCTTTCAAACGCGGGCAACATTTTTTTCTTTTTCTTCCCGCCCAAAAAGAATAGCTCGCTAACTTGTCTATCATGTCAATTAAATTGATTGCATAGTGCCCACAGCAGGAAAACTTTTGCGACTGCGGATTGTTTCTACTACATTATGCTGAAATTTTCTTAAAGCATTCAGGGCCTCTTTTGGATGGCATTGTAGTATGGAGTCATTGGATTCTCATCGTTTCGTGCAGAATACCCTATTTTGTTTCGCGTCTCACCGACTCATCATCCTTTTTCTATTACGTTTTTGGAAATAGAACAAAACGGACAATATGAACAAATACTGGAATGTGGGAGACCTAGCGCTTAAACGCCAAAAATACCGGGAGCTCATGGTCGAGCTGACGGAGCAGTACAAGACCTACCTATTTTCGCAAAAGCAGATCGAGCAGATTAAGGAGGCGAAAGCAGACCAAACGCGCGCGCTACCGCAGGAGAACGACCTACACCGTGAGCAGGACTGGGAAAGGAAACAAAATCAGCGCCAGGGTCAGCACCAGGGTCAGCACCAGGGTCAGCACCAGCATCAGCGCCAGCATCAGCACCAGCACCAGCACCACTACCAGCACTATCAGTACCAGCAACACTGACATCAGCAACAACCACACCTGGAAAGCAGCAGGTCAGACGTTGCGATGGAAGAAGAATAGGGTCTGGGCTATCAACCAGGCTGAGCGCTGATACCATAGAGGAAGAGTACAGGCAGCCCAGTGCAAATGTACATTATCATAATCATTATTTTTACCATCGCGGGCGTAGCACTTTAATTGGGGTCCATCTCTTCAAATGAATAATCATAATGAAAATAAAAATAAAAAAAAGCCCTAAGATTATTTTATGGCATATTTGCATTCTCCAAGATGGGCGATTGCTCAGTGGGTTCAAGGGCAGAAGTCGCAGATGATGGTGTTTCTGACAATGAAAACTCCTTTGTTGCTGCATCCTCCTGCTCCGCAGTACCAACTTTGTCCTTGTCTTCCGCTTGTTCGGTTAGTACTAGTTCCGTTGGGGTTTCCGAGGGCTGGACAGGCGACTCTTCGTCCTCTTGTACCGCCATAGTGATATCGTTGCTGTCATGGCCCATCTCGACATGTACAAGTCCTCCATAGATGCCCTCGTCGAAGCACTTGAGGATGTAATCCTGCACAGCGCGCTTGTACACGACCACAAAGCCGTCCATAATCTTTTGTTCGTTCAGCACTGCAGACCCCTCCATCCCTTGCATCCTGAAACCTAATCCACCGTTCTGCCCCGAAGACGACATTGTTGCCGCTGTTGCTGTTGCTGACGGCGCCTGAGTGGCCGGCAAAAAGCTTGAGCGGAATGCAGAGGCCCGCTCTCCAAAGACGAATCGATCGTACTCTTCCAGCGACAGGTCCATACGCATCAAACTGTCTGCCAGGATCTCGCGCAAGGGTATGGCCAACGACAAGGGTGCCAACAGACGTAGCGAATTGAGTGCCGTGAGGTAGGAGTTAGCGAGATAGGCGAGTGGGGGATAATCCATCAGGCAGGTCTGGGGCGACATGGATAAAGCCGATAGTGATGAGCCGCTCGCAATGTCCGCTGAACTCACGGTCCTACCCAATAAGGGCGAAGCGGTGGCACTGGATGAAGCGGACGAGAGAGTCCTTCCTGTTCCACCCAGCATCCACTGACTTGGGAGTAGCCACTCTGGATGATTCTTGCCTTCGCCTCCAAGACTATCTAAGAATTCGTCCGCGCCTTTCTGGAATGCTCCGCCCACCACCCGAATCACGGCCTCCTCGAACAAGGACGTCACCAGATACCGTAGATCGAAACCAATCTTGCTCATATTGGCCCCGAGATACATGAGCTGGGTCAAGATGGACGACAGGGCAGAGGTATCGTTAATCTGAGGGATGTGGACCTTGAGTGTATGAAGCAGTGTTTGGGTCCGGTAGGTGACAAAATCTGCCAAGAGATTGTCTGTCGTCCAATAGTGCTGCCTCTGATGTTGCTGATGTTGCCCGATTGAATCCGCCTCTCCTACAGCCGAGGCTCCTGGGCTCTTGTAGTTCATGGATGACGAGAAAGGAGACGATAGCCCCATGTACTGGTCAATGCTGCCAAAGACACTCTTGTAGTAGGTCATGGTGTCAAAGAGACACTCCCGCGTAACATCGATGTATTTCTTTAGAAATCCGAACGAGTCGCCCCTGTAGTGCACGACTTTGGAGAGCTGCAGGTTCATGTAAAGACCCCTTGATTTCAGGAACAGCATCTTGAGCGGCGTCTCGTCCTCAGATACTGTTGTTGCTGAGGCAGATGAAAATGCGGATCCTGCTGCACCCGTCATTTCCTTTGCCGCTCGCGGCGATGATCCTGCTGTTGTCGTGGCAGTTGTTTTGTCTTGATGCTCGTCCTCCTCCAGCATGTCCAATTGTCCTTTGAACGTCCCAATTCGCCGCAAGAACCCGATGATCCTCAGCGCGACCGGTAACTTGATCGGCTCTCTTAATTGCGCTAAGAGTTGCACTAACATCATCTCTTTGCCCTGAGCCACCTTGAGATCAATCTCTTGGATGATCCCGATCCCTGGATACCTCGATACCAGCCGCTGAACATGACTGGCGAGCTCAAGGGCCTCATTGTAGTAGCCATTCCTGACACATGTATCCATCAAAAGCGGAATCTCGAGTACATCCAGCAGCTGTGAGTGGGCTGCCAAAATCGATGAGAACACGCGCTGTCGTTCGAGGATAGGGGACACCTTGGTCGAGAACCTCGAGAGCGTCTCGACGAACTGTGGGATGGTCTCTTGAAAATGGTCGAGATGCTGACCGAGTGTTCCAAAGGTTGACTGGACATCCTGCTTACAGTCCTTGACAAGAATAAAGGCCTTGTAGTCTCGAAAAGCCAGCTCGGACATGTCCCGTTCCACCTTGAGTTGCTCCTCGCGAAGTTTCTCGGGCTCATTGTGCAGGGCGCGTGCGGGCAAGGACGTGAGTCGGTTCAGATAATCCTTGGACCAAGACGTCGAGAGCATCTCGTGCTTTTCTGATGGCACCTTCTTAAGAATGAGGTCG
This sequence comes from Gamsiella multidivaricata, assembly GCF_025024155.1. Classification (NCBI taxonomy): domain Eukaryota; kingdom Fungi; phylum Mortierellomycota; class Mortierellomycetes; order Mortierellales; family Mortierellaceae; genus Gamsiella; species Gamsiella multidivaricata. The sequence goes on from NW_026251765.1 coordinate 29,979, forward strand.
AAGAGTTCATCCTGATCTGTGCTGCCACTGACGGCGTTGGTATTGTTGCTATGGCTATGCGAGACCGGGTCGATGTCACGAGCGGCCAACTCGGTTGCCATGATCGGAATGGGAGATAAAAGGATAGCGAGCGCGAAAGTGGACAGATGAGATGCAATAGAGAACGCCCAATTTAATTTTCTAGCCCCAGGACAGTTGGAAGTAAAGTGCAAGGGACATAAATGGTTTTATTATATGTATTTTACAGGGAAGATGTATTATGAACAAGGTAGGGATTAAGCGAGGAAATAAGGGCGTGTAGGGGTATAAGGTGATCATTCGCATCCTTATGAGATACGCGAGGATATATGCGCCGCTTTTGGGTACGGCGCATGGCCAGCCTGCAGGTAGCGAAAGCTGGGCGGAGAGCCTCCAGCAGATTGGTCCCTGAGGACCGACCCGTTGACGCTTCCGTGGTCAGAGATCACAGAGATGGACACGTTCTCGCCATGTTTCTGATAGTCGTTAATGTCAATCGTCGCTCCAAGACCATGGCCGCTATCGATACCTTCATAGCTCGATGCGCTGTCATCTTCAAAAGGTGATGGTCCATTTGCCGCGCTAGGATGCTCCCTGTCGGGGTTGGTTTGTTCGGGAGCAGTGTCTCCATGGTCCGATGGGGGATAATGTATGTCCGCGCAATCGCTATAGCGTTGACGTCGAGGTCGATTATAATCCATACGCCGCGCCAGTTGTCGTGCGTACTGTTGACGGAGGTCATCATCCGTATATCCTTGGTAGTTGCTGAGATTATCTGCAGAAAAGTTTTCGTGCAGTACCCGCATCGGCTCATCCACAATCAGACGCGGGTTATTAACCTCAGAGTGGTTCCGTCCATAGAAGACATAGATGAATAATCCGATCGCCATCCAGCCCAGGAGTCGGTAAATAGCATCTCGCCTGGCGCTTTTAAGCAAGAGTAATGCACTTGCAGCACCAATTCCAGGCAGTAAAAACGGACCTAAAAAAAAAAACGAGCGAAGGAAGTGTGAACATGAGTTCGTGAAATAGACCGGTGAGGGTTTCGTTATAAATCCGTACATAGCTTCGTATAAGCATACCTCCAGGAACTTTGAACCGCCTCGGCACCGTCTTCCGAGTGTATCTTAGGATAATGACGCCAATATTGACCACAAAGTACGCAAAGATTGTTCCGACAGAAGAAATATCGCTAAGCACCTGCATCGGCAAGAGACCTCCGCAGAGTGAGCAGATGATTCCTGAAATAAGGGTGCTCATATAAGGTGTCTACATGTTGGAAAGTATGGAACGTCCGCAGGAAATCAGCAGAAGAACTCATTTAGATCTATAGTATGTCCGCATGAATGACATAGCGCGCGCGTACCTTGTACTTGGGGTGTACCCTGGCAAATACGCGCGGGATTAACCCATCATTCGCCATCGAATAAAAGACACGGGGCTGGGCAATCAACAAGACGAGAATAACCGACGTTGTTGCTGCTAGCGCGCCGAGCTCCGTCAAAACAACCAGCCAATGCATTTTCGTAAGTCGCACAGCATCCACGACCGGTGAACTACCTCCAAGGGTCGTGTAGTGCGCAACCCCGACTGTGACAACACTATGGTTATTGCAAAAAAATTCAGAAGTTCCGATCTTTAGTTAATAAAACGGAAGGTCCTCTTATCAACATACATCCGATGGATTGAATGAAGAGAGTGAGAAAGGAGAACGAGACGTACCTAACGCCAACATAGAGTACCGTGGAAATGACGATGGTTGACATGATGCCTACAGGCAGATTGACCTGCGGTTCCTTGGCCTCTTGTGCCGTAGTGCTGATGCTGTCGAATCCGATGTAGGCGAAGAACACGGTCGACGCGCCTGATAGCATACCCGAGACACCTCCAAACTCGGGTGGGAGGTATGGATGGTAGTTCTCTGGCTTGACAAAGGGGATCATGGAGAAGATTACAATGACCAGCGCAATAACTTTGAATACGACAAGGTAGTTATTGATCCTGGCAGTCATATGAATCCCAAAGTAGATGGTTGTTGAAACAACTGCGGAGATGACGAAGGCAGGGGTATTGAAGTAGTCGCCTGTCATCGTGAAAGTGCCTTCGTCCCAGGCGATGGGTGTGTTTGTCCACTTTGGTGAGATGTCCCAGTTGAACGCGTCCTTGAGAAAGGCAATCATGTACGATGACCAGCCCACGGACACGGTTGCTGCGCCCACGAGATATTCGAGAACGAGATCCCAGCCAATGATCCATGCTGCAAGTTCTCCTATAGAGGCGTACGCATAGGTGTAAGCCGATCCGGCTATTGGAATCATGGACGCCATTTCTGCATATGATAAGGCCGCAATGCCCGAGACGAAGCCTCCTAGGAGGAGTGACAGAGTTACAGAGGGGCCAGCCTGGGTTGCAGCAGCCGATCCTACGAAGCATCAAGAAAAACCAACAATAAAAAAGGGTTAGCTGTATTGGTGACACAAGCAGCGACAGACAGATGGATTTCATCTTTGCGAGGTGGTGGTTCTGGCCTTCTTCTTACCCATGAGGACAAAGACGCCTGTACCAATGACGCCGCCTAAGCAGAGTAGCACAGTATAAAGGACAGTTAGTTCAGCATTATCGAAGTCGCTTCTAGGTGCGGTGGTTTGGAAAGGGCCATAACAATAGCAACAACCTATAGCCATGAGGACATATGCTCGCTACTGTTGCTCGCGTGTGGCGTGTGTGTATGCATGTATGCAATTGAGCGGGTATTGGATATCTGTGTTTGCATGAATGTGGGCGCTTGTGTTTGTCTTTTGTCTTTGCCTTTGTCAACTGCTTTGTCATTTCTTTTTTCGCACAAGAAAAATAAGGTAGGGTAGAAAACTAAAGGGAAGACAGACATGTGCAAGCTCGTATTTTTGCGATGGTTGCACGATAGTTTAACCTTGACAAGACTGAGCATTGCAGCAAGGTGAAGTGGTCTAAGTCTGCACCCGGTACATAGCAGTTCACAGCCCATCTCTATGTGCACCTCTCATTCTCACTGCCAGCGTATATTAGTAAACAGCTGCCGTAATAAACATATGAGTGAGCACACCTGCGACGAATACCAAAAAAAGATAGAAAGGGGTTGTTGAAGGACAAACAAATAAATCCTGGACCATAGAACATCATAGCAATGACCGCCACCACACGAAGAAGTAGAAATGTCCAGATGGATGATAGGCATATGTACGTATGTTCAAGTAAAGATGTTGGGTGGAAAGATAAGGTATGTATGTATATGACTATACGAGGCGACCCTAAGACTGTGCTGTAGCGATGGCTAATCAACACTGCATGTAATGTACTCGCACTTTGATAGTCTGTATACGGTATGTGTGTATATGTGTGTGTGGTGTTGTGGTGGCGGCTCTGGTGGCTCTTGCTGCAACCTGACCAACTGACACAGCATGCGTAATTATAATCTTTCGGAGGATCCTTTCTTCCCCCTTTCCCTGCACAAGAGTGAGTCGGAGACAGCGATATGGGGTTGCAGCTGAACATATTCGAGGCACGAATGTAGTACCAGCAGCAGTACCAGGGTAGTCGTAGGGTAGCCGTAGGAGCTAGTTGCCAAGAGTACCGTCTTTGTCGTCTCATCTCTTGTCTAGACCCCATTGACTGAACAACCAATTTAAACACCCCTGGTTTTCATTTCCAGTAAACATCTGAGCTGTGCGCCAGAGTAGTGAGATCTATTGACCCTCGCTCACCTAACCCATGCACACACCCACACACGCATGCATTGACAGAGATGTATATGTGTCTCTCTCAGCCCTCCTCTGCTGCCTGCTATGGATCTGTCGGCAACCCAATGGTATTCGTTGCAAATATCTGATTCAATCTGCTTATACAAACAAATGCCAATCAATGAATGGAGGGGAGAGGGGGGAGTCTATGCTGGGACAATCCTTTCTACACATACAATCTTCCACTACTCCATTTGAGGAAGGTCAAGGGAGGATGGACAGTTGAAGGCTGCATGCCACGGTTCTAAAATCGATCCTGCAGGCCACAGCCTCTTCAAAAGCCTTCATGACAGTTCACCACCCCTTTGTCTCTCTTTCCCTCTTTGTTTGGTGACAACCTGCGCGACCAATGGCGTAACATCCCTGATAGTTCTCGAGGGGACAAAAAAGAGAGGGGACAAAAGGAAGTGAGGAGGAGGAGGAGGAGGAGGGATGGAAGGAGGCCGTTGCGGATGATCCGGACTGGTCCAGGGGAACATGCCAATGGCAGTGTATGGTACCAAGAACGCAGAATAAAAAAACTACTGTGCACACATTGCGTTTTCATAGAAGAAAGGCGGTGATGCAGGGTATCAACGTCAAAGGTTTATCAAAGCCCAGGCAGCTTACCAAGTCCGACAAAGGTCAGCTCGACGGGGCCAAGGGCTCGATTGAACTTTGTTTCGGCCTCCTCGACGGTGTACTCGAGGCGGTCCATGGTCTGGATAGAGATCAGTCGCCGGGCATGGAAGTGCAAGGTTGATTCGTTTGGCTTGCGGAAGGGGGTTTGTCCGGTGTAGTAGTAGCCGTCATCATGATCGTCCATCTGCTCTTTATGAAAAGAGAGGGAGTGTTTTGCGGAGGGGGTGTAGGTGAGAATGGTGGTTATCTCCTTGCTGTCTGTCGAGGGAAGGGAGGGTGGTAAGAACGGGATGGGTCCACTCAATTGGTAGCAGACTATTTGGCGTGCTGGTGTTTAAAAGACCGACCGAGGCGGGAAACGAGAAAGGAAAGGGGTGTGCGTGTGGGTGGTAGTCGTGCAGAGGTATCTCGGGGCAGTGTGATCTGTTTCCCCAATGCTATGGAGAGCACAGTTGAGGCATGAGCCGGATTCGAATGGGTGATGATGATGGAGTGTGATGAGTGAGATGGAGCCTAAATAAAAACAAAAACAAGCACGGGCAATCTCAATTGCAGTGGTGCTCGTCCGCTGGTCTGTTTGTTGTGTTGTTTGTGTTGTTTGACCTTCTCTGTTCATTGCCTCGGCTTCCTTCGCTTCTTCGTGCACCAAACCTCGCGGGTGAGCAGGATGGATACACATGCATGTGCGACTGTGCTATCTGTACCCGAATGCTCACTATCCATTTCAGCCAGCCGTATCATCGAAACAATCAGAACGCGGTTGAAGTAAATGACCTCTCTGAGACCTCCAAGTCAAGAATCCAGTCTCAATCCCCTCACCTAAGACGCACCGTGTGAAGAGACCGTACTCGAGCAACTGACGGGTCCTGGTCTTGATTTGTTTCCGCATAAATCTATATGAATATTTTATTTGACTGATGATGAGAATGCATTACCCTTGGAGCGATCGTGAAACGTCCAGTTGGCATGGTGCAGTGCCTTTCGAAAAGATTCTTTGCCTCAACACTTGGCTTCTTCGCCGCTGATCCCGCTCTTGGTTCAGCTGGATCGTAAGCAGCAGCTTCTGCACACCCTGAGTCATCTCAAGAAGAGGGTTTTTCTTCGGTAATACACCATCGCCATGGAATGTAGTTTCACAAAGTTCACGGCATATATACAAACATCGCATCGCAACATCGAATAGCCTTTGAGCCTATAAATTCACAGTTTCCAATCAGAAGTACGAGTGACATCCTGGGCCGGTATCAACAGGAAGCTGCTCAGTTAGCATGCATCGCTGCAGCATCCCCACAATGGAGCAAGGCAAGATCTTTTTCTTGACTTCGTTTCAGCACTGTAAGTCCTCCTAGCCCTGAGCACAGCCCTTGCTGATAGTCCTTTTTGCGTCTGGCGTGCATTGGACAACATGGATTTAAAGAGTTACGCTTTCAGATAAGCTCACACATTGCTCTCACTAGGAATGTCGTACAAGTAAGGACGCTGAAGAGCACTATGGTTTGAATAGATTCAGCATAAAAGATCAACTTTCCTTTGCCCCTCAGTTTTTAGCTTTCCATGAATCTGGATAGTCCCTCCTCTCAAGTTCATTGATTTATTACACATCATGAATATAGATCTAGTTCCACATTAGGAAATGAGAGGCGTAGTACCAACGCACAGGGTCGTAGCATACCAGCTATGGTGGTGATCATGCTACACGGTAACATCCTCGATGCTCGGGGCAGAATAGGCCTCCAGCTGTCTCTTGCCCGTGCGAAGAAGGTACTCGATGGTGGAAAAGTCGCGCTGCTTGACCTCAGAGTGCTTTCGGAACTGCATCCTGATGAATGCATGAAAGTGAGGTCGGTTTGCCTGTGTCGTTCAGGGATCAGCCTCAAGAAACTGATCAAGCGACAGCATGCGGAACAGAAAAAGCCTCGAAAAACAACTTTACCTCTGGCTTCAGTCTCGCAGCTCGGAAGCATTGGCGGTAGAGGTTCAGAACGTCCTGCTGCAGTCCTGATCGGCGAACCGGGGCAGTAGACATGATGTTCAAAGGTTGGGCGGTCTTGGAACCGGAGGGGAAGGAGCCTTGAAGTATATGGCCGTCACAGAATCATGATGTTTTCTTTTTCGGTTTTGCGCTACCCCAGCTATGGCCTTTGGCAATACAACCAACGCTTCTGAAATGGCTACACCTCAACATGAACCAGTGTCGGAACACACCAATCAAGAGAGTCGGCTTTTGCACGAATATGAAGAACACCAGATCAGCCCTCTACAGGATGTAGTCTTTTCTCAGCCTCTCAACAGCCAGTCAAAACGTCGCAGACGGCGGCCTTCGGTACTTGCGGGCATGGAAAGAAACGAATCATCAAGGAACCCTAACAACCTTTACCAGGATACCTCAGACTCTGAGCTGGATGAAATAGAGAGCGAGCAGGAGCTTGAGCGGGAGTATTTAGAGTACGTCGAGAGACAGCAGCAACCCAAGCTGCAAGCGCTGCAGGATGGAGATATCTGCTACTACTGTGGCTCTATAGCTCCATTCTCGATGCGACACACCACCCCATACATCGATCTGTACCAATGTGCTCTTTGCCGTCAGAATCAAAAACAACTGTTGGGTTCTTTACCGCCTGAGACGCTGCAAGAGCACAAGGAGGAGCTACAGGAGTTGGTGGAAAATGTAGGCTTGGGCAGCAACAGCTGGTTCGCAATCACACCGCCTCCTGCCAATCTACAAAACAACTTGCAGACGGCAGGGTCAACACATGCATCAATTCCAGAGGGTGGCAAGGACCCGCAGGCGCGGAGAGCTTTGCCGCACTCACAGGAGGTTCAGGCAACAGAATATCGACCAGAGAGTAGGCCGTTGATTGCTGGAGGAATGACATGGACGGTACAGGAGAGTGATTTGTTCTTCCACGGCTTGAGGCGTTTCGGAAAGCACAATGTCTGGGCGATTCAGGAGCACATCAAGAGCCGGTCTCTGGCCGAGGTCACAGCCATGATCCAGACTATGGAGATGGAGCTAGCGAGGCATACACAGTTTGGTTTCAGGCCAAATCGGTTGAGCGAGATGCCTATGGCGGAGGAGGCGGACGAAAAGCAGATCGAGGTCGAAGAACTGTGTGCGGCTGTGCTCACCGACATCGAAATGAGAGATACTTGGAGACGGTACAAGGAGGCGCCAGTCAAGACACGCTCAGAGGCCTTGAATAAAACAGGACTGTTCAACCTGCGGACACTCACCGACTTGAGCACTCGACTGTACATACAAAACGAGGAAGCAAGCATAGACCGCGATACCGTTGCTATATTATACGATGCTCTCAAGGAATGGCTTACGTCCATCATCAAGGAATTGATCATGTTGCATCATGAACGACACCGCATACGCCTCTTGCTAGACAGGGTAAGAGGCTATCCCCCCTCTCAACGAATGCATATCAATATGGTGCGCTTCATATCATGCAGTTTTTAATATTTGTTGATTCTTTACACTATGTTATATAGAAAAAACCTTCAGATATAGTGGGAATCACTGAAGAGGACGTTGTGCGGATACTGTATGCTCAACAAAAGGCATTGGGCCCTGGCCATTTTTTCGCGACTCTTTCAGACCGACTCCGTTATCTGGTCATTGACGATTCGTCATCTGCAATCGAACTCGAAACTGCTGGACTGAAGACTCTCTCTCCTCTTTGGATCGTGCGAGGACTGGGGAGGAAATACTACTTAAACGAACAGGTGGATCGGGCTAGGGCGGAGGCTCCGGACTCGGATCAGGACATGGAGACGGATGACGGCGTGTCTGCTGAAGAGGAGGCAGAGGTTTTGCTGGAGGCCCCATTGCCCGTTGTTGCCGAAACTCCAGGACACGAATCACGTCCAACGGATGCTCGAGAGCGCAAGGCAAGGAGGGACTTGAAGGACATATACCCACAACAAGCTGCAGCTCTGGGACAATGGGACAATTTTTGGTCCATCAAGGCTAGAGAGGCGCGTCAAGAAACCCAGGAGATGACCCTATTCGACAGATCTACGGCTGCTCCCAGACGAAAGAGATTTAGGGCGGAGTACCCTCTCACGCCGTCATCTATGACGTTCAACGATTGGCGAGAAGGTGCAGGAAGGCTCGAGGCGAACAGTTTTGCGCTACCGATTAATGTGGAGAATGATGCAGGCGTAATAGCAAAAGACCTCCTCAAGCGTAATCAAGCAGTGTCAAGTATGAACAAATCTAAGCGAAGCCACGAACAGCTGCTCTACCTGGACCCGCCAAAACAAATCTTTTACGCGGTACCCGGCCGCACTAAGACCCGCGAAAAGATGAGATTCGAGAGGTTCAACAAAATGAAGAGAGATTTCGACGAGAAAGCACAGCACGCGCCGCGTATACGATTCATTGACATGTATGCACCAGGATATGGCATCTTGCCCAGGGGCGAGTCGTTCATGTACGATCCGACGCGTCCACCGCCCAAGAATGGATACGGCCTAGGCGAGAGAGACCGTGGAGGACTCTGGCTCATGGACAGGAACGCGAAGGACCAGTCCACTGGATACATTACAGTCTCCGATACTGAGGACGAGGAAGAGGAGACGCGCGGTTGGGAACGCCAGATGAAGGCCGATGATCGGATCGAGCAGCGGTCAAAGCTAAGCTGATATCTATGGCGCTCATTTAGGCTACTTCCTGTAGCCCTGCAATCCATAGTTGGGCCGTACGTATTCCAAAAAAAAGCTTATCACTTTTACTCTTGAAAGGGGACATTTCGCCTTAACGCACGGAAAATAATAACGAAAAACTCATCGCTGATCTGAATGATATACATTGCTTTGAAATCCGTCTATTTTACACTCCTCATCCCGGAGACATACATCTCTGTAAGCAAACCACCTCTGCCTCATTTTTCTTGCTCAGCGCCTCTTGTTTCCAGGTCAGTCTCAACTGGTTTTTTCGCAGCCCACTTTTTAAAATTTTCATTCCTAGGTCATCTATCGGAATTGCACCAGTAGACTAATGAGTGAAATAGAACGTCGTTGTAGCTAATTTAAAAAGGAGCTGACCATATTCCGAGCTGGGCCTTTTATTCAGACCTTGGTGAACAAAAGGAGAAGTGCACTGGGAAAGAGGATCAGCAGCGATTGCAGGTCCAGTTTTTGGGGTTGTCCGAGGATACTACGAGTGATTTTGAACGACCGAGCGGTAAAGGTTCTCTCAGTGTCGGTTCTTGATAGGGTATGAGAGAGTCCTCTATTGAAGGGATGTCAATGGAGCGTGCTACATAGCGAAGACATGCATGATGGAGCGTTGGAGGCGTTCGAGATACCACAGCGCTTGCCAGAACATGGCTAATGCTATTCTTCAATGGGAAAAGGACTTTACGTGGTTCGACGCGCTGAACCTCAACTTGTCTGGAGGCAAGAGGCCCTCTGAAACGGTGCATAGCAATAACTTGTGAGTCTCCTCTCGTCTTTTGTCGTGCTTGGAAATAAATTAATTTATTCGCGATGACGGTTGTGAATCCGACTACCAACGCACATCCTTCCGCTCCGACGACCGGCTTGTGTGGACAATTATTCAACTAGGGAGGGCATCATCGATCCCTCTCCACCATCACCTTCCTTCCATACTCAACACCAGACACACCATGCTCGCCCTTCGCTCTCTTCGCGCTCCCTTGGCCCGTGCCTCCATCCGCACCGCTCCCGTCGCCCGCTTCTCTGCTCTGTCTGTCCGCCTCGGTGAGTAGATCCGAACTCGCTCGCTCCCTCCGTTCTGCCCGATTGAATCTGATCCAACCCAGACACACAACAGCATACAAACGCCCAACGGCATGTGTCTTGTCCAAGGACCATCAATTCGCTACGCTTCAAAGCGGCAACAGCTGGAATATGCATGCATACAGAATCATTATTTCAACGGGGACTCGACCAAGATCTCCAGAGTAACTTTAGCAGCAATCACCTGGGCAGCTCCGATAAAGCTGCTACTCATATCCCATCGTTTGCAATATGAATCCAGCCTGCAGGATCTCGGCAACTCAACCGTGGCAGTTGTTTCCGAGCAGTATCTCACGATAATGCACTATCTGTGGGGTTTATTCTCTATGAACACAACGATGGATGACATCGGAGAGACTTTCCGAGAGACGGGGTTTTTAAAAGAGTCATAAAGCAAGAAACCAGCCTGGCGCACTCTCTAGTCTCGACGACGCGTCTGCCTTTGTTAAGCATGTCCGTCTGACTCTTTAATTGCTATTATTTGTATATTAGGCGGTCACCATGAGGTCAAGGTGAACCAGGGCCCTGGAGCTGCCCCCGGAGCCGTCCCCACTGATTTGGATCAGTCGACTGGTCTGGAACGTGCTGAGCTTTTGGGAAAGATGCAGGGCAAGGACATTTTCGATCTCGCTCCCCTTGAGGTCACTGTCCGTGGCACCAAGACTAACCCCACCATCATTCGCTCTCGCGACCCTGTTCGTTACGTTGGATGCGCCGGTAATGTTGGGATGCTATTTTGTCCAGCTTAGTCGTGTTGTGTTCGCATGGGCGTAAATTTTTTGACTCACTTTCTCATCGCGGATACCTTCGTTTTCCGGTGCTGTCTAAAATAGGTGTTCCCGGTGAGACCCACGAGGTTAACTGGCTCGTTATTGACCAGTACGTATCAGACTCATGCCCGTTCTCAACACATTCGCGCGACCATGACTCTCACACTGTAAAATCTCTCAACTGTTTCTTATTTTCTACAGGACACACGAGTTCGACCGTTGCGACCAGTGCGGCAACGTCTACAAGTGGTCTGCCTATGAGCCCGATGAGAACTTCCCCGCCGAGAAAGGCCACCACCATTAAACGGAAGAGCAGGCTGTTGAACAACTATGGCGCATCGTAGAAAGAAAAAAAGAAACGTAGGACATGTTTTTTTGTTCCCAAATATCATTTATTTTATCAGTTGCTGTCGAAGATGATTTAGATGCGCGTTCAGAAACACTATGGCCCGTTGAATGAATGAACCTGAAATGTGTTACTGCAGGAGGATTGACTCTATACAGATTGGTGCGGTGTGTCGCGTTCTGGCACGCGACACACGCAATGCTGTGTAATGAAATATTGTGTACGTCCTTCTGTCTCTCCTTCTCTTTACGTCTCGCTTCAATCGAAATCAGTCATGTTGTGCATCGCTGCCTCAACTCTTCGCAAATCCATCGCCGACAACATGCATCCTCATGTCGCGAGGTTGGCAAGAACGCCGACCCTTTTGCTTCAGTCTTTACCGCGGGCACGTTCCCTTTCTACCCTGACCTCGCTCCGTTTCTCGGACGAGGTTCGTTTGGCCCTCGACGCGAAGAGGCCCCTTGTCGCCCTGGAGAGTACCATTATCTCCCATGGAATGCCCTACCCTCAGAACTACGAGACTGCGATCGAGGTTGAACAAGTAGTCCGAGACAATGGCGCTGTTCCCGCTACAATTGCTATCATTGACGGACAGATAAACATCGGACTCTCCCAGGATCAGATCCGTACTCTCTCCAAGTTGGGGAGAATGGCTGTCAAAGCCTCGAGACGCGACTTGGCGGTAGTTATGGCCAAGGTAAGGACCACTGGAGGGTGCAACGCATACGTGGGTTTGTTACTGAAATAGAGTGGGCATTGCAGGGGCAACTGACTGATTTACAATCGTGATTTGTGATCCAAATGTGTATAGAAGCAAACGGGAGCCACTACAGTCTCTGCCACTATGCTTCTTGCCCATCGCGCTGGGATTTCAGTCTTTGCTACAGGAGGCATTGGAGGCGTCCACCGAGGCTATGAGAACAGTACGTTTCCTTGTTTGACGGGTAGTGCTTACTTTTCCCTGCGCGAAGTATCGAAACTCGCTGACACTCACTTTGGCACTCATTTGAATGCGCTGATCAATAGCCATGGACGCCAGTGCCGATCTGACTGAGCTGGGTCGCACTCCTGTCGCCGTCGTTTGTGCGGGAGTGAAATCAATTTTGGACATTGGCAGAACGCTTGAGTTCCTAGAGACACAGGGTGTCACCGTGGCGACATTTGGCAGCACTCTAGATTTCCCTGCGTTCTTTACTCGTACCAGTGGCTTCAAAGTATGTACACATATCATACCCTGTTTACCGGCATTCAGTCAGCTTGGAGTGGTTTGGCAATATGCGGAAATGGCGCTTTGACTGGTCGTCTAATCTGTGACAAACCAACAATTATTTGTTTAGAGTATGTTGAACATCGAAACATCGAAGGAAGCAGCCGAAATAATTGGTATGTCAATATCGACTTTCGATCTATGCATGGGAAACTGTGGAAATACAGTACTTATGTTTGTGTTTGTGGCCGACAATATTAGCTGCGAACCATGCGATGGATCTTCAGAGTGGAATCGTCATCGGCGTACCTATTCCAGAGTCTGATGCTATGGATGATGCCTTGGTGGGCGAAGCTATCAACACAGCTATCAAAGAATCAAAGTGAGTGCGTTGAAAGTGAGGGTCTGCAGGCGATCTAGTAACCATAGCATCTGATTCTGACTACATTCAATGATTGCTGGGTATAGCGAGCAAAAGATCTTTGGCAAGGAGAGCACCCCATTCCTGCTTAAACGGGTCAATGAGCTTACAGGGGGAAACTCTCTCAAGTCCAGTAAGCATTACATACGGTGAGCAAATATCTTTTCTATGCATTAAAACATCTCTTGACCAATATACTATTTGTTGCATATAGATATTTCTCTGGTGAAGCAGAACGCCTCTATCGCTGCCAAGATTGCAAAGGATCTCTCTTCTCTGGTATGCGTCTGTTGGAGATACTATCAGTCTCTTTTTAATCAAGTATTATTTGGTCCGCTTACTCGATCCATTTGATTCCCCTTGGACTTGACTATAGAATGCGAACCCTGGCAGTCAAACTAGGTCTTACTCCACATCAGCCCGCCATATGAAGCACCACCACTCTGGTCAGGGCCCTGTAAGTTCATCATAATGGCGTTACCAAAGTCGAGTCAAGACTACTGAGAGACAATCCGCAGACAGAAAAAAAGGGCAAAGCCGCCAAGGCATGAATCGCGCTGCAAATAAACTACTACTGGAGAGAGGGCATTGTACATAATGCCATATAGTAACCGAATGTGGATATTCCCAGAAGCGAATTAGAATAGCCGTTCTATGACATTCATGCACACAATCCGATTTCTTCTTATGTTATTATAGATCATGGTCATTGGCGGAACTGTTGTCGATATTACCGCGACCGCTCATGACACTTCCTCGAAGCTGATGCTCAACAGCTCGTTTCCTGGCACAACTCGGATATCGTTGGGCGGTGTGGGGAGGAACGTGGCAGAGGCTGTTTCCAAGCTCAATGCGGACGGGTGTGTCTTTGTGTCCGCCGTCGGTGGAGAGAGACCAGAACAGAGTATCCTGAACATGGTTGCTGAGGCCGCCACAGGTGATCTCTTTGGTTCATGGCTCATCAGCGAGATCGGACGGAAAGGGATGGTAAGGAAACGTCGTTCGAAGCATTTCATGTACCTTGTGTTTCTGGTAGAAAGAGTACGGTGCGCTTTATTGAAGCAGACTGTCGTTCCACTCTTGGGGACTGGATAGCGAAACCTTGAGATTCATCAAATTTCAGGCGCCCGAACTGCCACGTACACTGCCCTCCATGATGCAGCAGGCAGTTTACTGTCGGCTGTTGCAGACATGGATGTCTCCGAGCTGCTTTCTCCTAGTAAGGTATAAACATTGGGCTGTAGGGGCCGCATCGAAATGCTACTCTCTCAAATGCTAGAGAGGCAGAAACAGCTTTAGCATAACGCTTCCTTTCTATACCTCAACAGGTGGAGGACGCGATTATCAAGCATAAGCCGAGTACGATATGTTTCGATGGCAATTTGTCAGTTGAATGTATACGTACTATTCTGAAAGTCAGCAAGGATTATGGTGTCAAGAGTAAGCAAGCAATGTCCTGTGGTCCACTCTATGCGTGTGTCCTGAACACGACGCTGCGCCCAGGTACGCATTATTAACATGCGTAAGCGCGTCAACCCCTAATTAACGACTATAGCATTCTTCGAACCCACATCCGTGGCCAAGTGTACCCGGCCCTTAGACGAATCAATGTTAGATGGCTTGCTGTACGATTCCTTGAGTTTTGCAAGCCCGAACGAGTACGAACTTCAAGAGATGGCTGACCGCGCCCGTCAGCTCATTAGAGATCATAAGGGCCAAGTACACTTGAGAGGTCTTAGGGACAGATCCGTCCAGGAAGATCTCCATGAGCCCAAGGGCGTGTTGACCAAATCCAACGAGAATTCAGCGTACAAAGGGCTCCTTTTGGATGCGTTCTCGGTATCACAATTTATTCCAATGCTGTTCATCAAATTGGGACCCAATGGTGTTCTGGTCTTTCAGAGGATAAGACCCCAATCGGCAGAGGGTCGAGATCAGGAAATCGAGAAGGAGATGGATGTGACCCTTGCTGATATTGAAGATTGGCAACAGGGAGGTCTTGTAAAATGGCAGCCCTTCCCGGCGCACAAGGTCGATAACATCAAGAGCGTCACTGGTGCGGGTGACAGGTATGTTGAATGCATGTTATGTGATGAACAGGGACTTGCAAAAATTCCTTGTGAGCGCATTCATTTATACCTCCTCTTGTATATCCGTGCCATTATTGGTAGTTTCGTCGCGTCCGTTGTTACAAGTCTGCATAACCTTGACAGAGCTTCAACAGTCCTATCCTCCTGCTCAGAGAGCACAATCCTTTGGCAGCACATGGATAGAATCATCGAGGATGGGCAGATCGCAGCGACGCTCACCATGCAAACCCACGAAACTGTCAGCTCAGCACTAGTACAGAGTCCTCAAGCAGAACGCATTCGTAGCGTAGCGAAAGAATAAGCCTGGAATGCATTACAATGCATTCGATGCCTCGTTTAAATAAACATGTATTTGTAACAAATCTTCATAGCTTTGCCTTCATAGAGCAGTTTCTGACGAATGGTACTGGCTATTGTGCCTGCATATCTGTTTGATGGTTACCGACTAAGGCCCTGTGGATGAATTTTTGTGGGCTTATAACAGCATCAGTGACCCGTGGGGATAGTTTGCTGTCAGTCCAAGAAAATCTCGTTAGATTTGAGTTGGCCGATGTATTTGAATATATAGTCGAGTCGCTTGAACTCGTCTTTGTCGACGAAGCAGATGACACAGAAAATGAGCGGGGCCGTCCTGACCCTGATCCTGGCACGGAGAGCATGGTCTGGTTGGATCGGAGTACACCGGGTGTAGAATAAGGCGACATGATATACCCTGAAGTGTCTCCAACACCCGAATTCGTCATCGTCAGCTCAGAAGCAGAGCGCGGCAGGTTCGGGTACAGATCACCATATGCCGTACGAAGCAGCTCATGTGCAGAGACGGTTTGTTCTTGCCTTTGTGACCTGAAGGAGGACTCATTAGAGTCAACTGGAGATGTGATCGAACGAGGGGAGGAGGCCTCTGAATCGGAAGAGCAGGAAGAAATGGACGACCTATCCGAGCCCCTAGGCAAAGGGACAATAGTGTTCAGGACCGATTTGAAACCCAAGGAAGATCTTCGCCGGTAGGAGGGCAGGTTCGGCGAAGAGAACGAAGTCCGGAAGGTGCCATGTGGGAGTGTCATGGGCGTAGAGGAGACAGTCGGGGAAAACATGGCGTCTGTGAGCGAGGTTGGTTCCTGTGGCCTCATAGAAAAAGAGTCGGTCGCCCCATTACCGGGCGAACGGTTCCTAGTCTTGGCAGCAAAAGACCGACGACGAACCGACTTCAAGTGCTCATCCATGCTTTGTTCTGCAGCCTCTGCTTCAGCTGGTGTCTGAGGATAGAGGTTTCCTAGGGGACCAGGGCCGAAGAAACTAGACATTGAACGGTAGCTCCTTGGAGTTTCTGAGGCATCCATAGACCCCAGCAGAGGCGAGCCGTGTACAGAAGGCGCTGCAGATCCTGCCACGGAGGAGGGCATCGTGCTGGTACCGCAGCTCAGGCTATTGAAGGCAGCGATGTGGCCCATTGAAACTGTGCGCGTACCGCCACCACTGTTGAGGGCTTTGATCGTGTGTGCACCCATGTATCCCATCTCACGGCGCGAAAGAGGCGTCGTAGGTGTTGAGACATTAGGTGAAAAGAGTCTATTGCCATTCAAGCGGCTAAGTGAAGCGGCCGAGGTTGAGGGGATCATGGGGGTACCACGGCAACTGTGGATGTCGTTAATGCTGCCGCTTCTGGATCGGGGCATACGGAAGATCTTGGCATGGTCGCGCAACCTGTCGTGGCTGCTGAGAGTCCTTGTGCTATGACCGCTAATACTCTGGTTGCAGCTACTGGAGACGCTATTGCTGCGCCCTCTCTGCTGTGCGCTATTTGGTGCGGTGCCGATATCCCTGTCATAGTTGAGGTCGTGAATATCATGAATACTGGCGCTTTTCGGGTGGAGTCTATTGAGGCTACCATGACCGGAGTTAACATATTTGGAGGGTAGATTGCTAGTACTAGAACTGGCGGTGGGCTGATCGAGGCTTGTGTTACTGGGGTTGAAGCTTCTGTTGTCGCTAGTTCCGTTTTCTGTGTCCTCTGTCGTGGGGAGAAGCTTGTCGAAGCCTTCCATAAAACTCTTTGTGCAGATATCAATCCCCAATCCAAGAGAGTTGATGCTGGCTGAGTCCACAGGATCATTGGCGGCTTCTGTAACAGGTCGGCGTTGAGAGTCCTGGGACGACTGTAGCTGAGCTTGCGATGGCGCGCCTTGTTGTACTTGTTGCGGGGGAAGATGTTCCTGAATCTGGTGCTGACAATGTCGGTTCTGCTCGGTTGGGTGCTGCCTTTGGGATGGAGTCATAGCTACACTAACTTCCGCAATGCCGGTTCCGACACCTATGTAAGCCTCCTTCATATCGCCATCGCTACGGCTTTCATCGGGCATAGAGATCATGATCTCACTGCGTTGTCCCTCCTCTGTAGTCTGTGCCTCCACGCGTTCATCCTGTCTGACCTTGTAGATGCATTTATATGACCACCAACCGAGCCAGACCACCCAATTCAATGCTGCCAGATACATCGTCACCACCGCGGCCTTGGTCGTGGAGCAGAATTGGCGATACTCTTCAGGTACTGTCGTACAACTGTCAGAATTCCGAATTTTGTATCCCTGCCAGACTGCAGCCAAAATACAAAGACCCATCAGTGCGCCCTGGATCCCTAAGCGATGTCGAGGCGTAACCATAAACACAGACATGAGCACTGCCCAGGATGCGTGCGCCGGCGGTGATTTCTCCCTAGTATTTTCTCCATCCAGGCGGTTCCTGACCTGCTCAATGCCACCAGGGGTTCGGGTCCACCATGCCAAAATCATGTATATGGCAGTTACCACGAACGAAACACCCGAGACCAAAAACAGAAATACTGCCGACAGCGTCGGGTGACCATGGGTGGACTGAAATTGTAGAGTATAGACGATGGAGCCGAATGCGTAAACGCTCAAAAAGGCGACAGCCCCGTGGGCTGCCAGGTCGACACTGCGACATACACGTGTCGATACATAGACCGGGTCAGTCTGATCTGTGTCCTGATCAAGTAGGCTGGCGCGATACGACTGATGCTGTTGCTGATGCTGTTGCGGATGGTGCTGTGAGCGATGGAGTGCAGATGGTGGAAGACCTGGAAGAGGCCGGTTCAGGTATGAGGACGGTCGTGTGGAGTTTCCAAAGGACATCGACAAAGACCTCTAATTATTATAGTTATTGGTGCTGGTTGAGGATGGTCATCCGAATGCTAGACTTAGTGTTTGAGCGTGTCTGGGAGGTTACACAAAATAAATGGAGTGCATGCTGTCGGGGTACTCACCGGTATTAATGGGGAGGGCTACGTGTTGTTGACGACTAAACAGGAAGAGGAAGGGATAGGATCGATAGGATAATGCAAAAAGAAGGATCAAGTTAGTGAATATGTGTGTGAGACGTGGATGGACTTGCAGCAGGTTGAAAAAGTGCAAGTGCCATGAAGTGGAAAAGAGGGTCTAGAAGAGAAAGAAAGAGGCGCACTCATGCATGTTGGCCGTTTTCTGTCGCTCCTCGCTCGGGATCAAGCTACGCTGGCATCAACCTGAGCACTGCCATATGGTCTACTAAGCTGGAGGGATAAGATAGGAAGAGAGGGTAAGGAAAAGGTATGTGAGCGCAGGCAAGGATGCCACAGTATGAGTAAGAATGGATTTATATCATTTGCATTCTGGCTAGACCTTTTTGTAAAGCGGCAGTCTGATATGCATATTCTACTCTCCACCACCCTTATTGTACTCAAAAAATTCATGTCTTTTGAAGCGCGCAGGCACCAATTGGAATAGTATTGCGGTTTAATAAAAAGCATGCAAAAAATAGAGAGCTGGTCCTAGAAATTGTTCTTTCGTTCAAAGTCCTTTACTGTGGGGGCCTGAAACCGGGAGGTGGGGGACGGAAACCTGGTGGGGGACCTTGGAATCTATAGTTACGAAAAAGGGCTATTGTTAAGAGCCGGAACCATGAAATCAACAAGATAACATGCATCTGCAAAGAACAAAGTAACGGCACGTACCCTGGAGGAGGGGGGCCAGGGGCAAAGCCTGGAGGGAATCCTGGTGGGGGTGCACCTGGGGGCATCCCAGGACGTGGGCGAAATCCTGGAGGAGCAACACTACCTGGTTGACCCATGGGTCTAAACCCTGGAGGTGGGGCCATGCCTAGAGGCATGCCGGGAGGTGGGACCATGCCGGGTGCAGGGCGGAACCCTATTGGAGGCATGCCAGGCGGAGGAATAGCTCCTGGAGGAGGCATGCCGCGGCCATACGACATCGGGGGCGCGGCAGCGGCAGGGCCACGAGGCAACATCATTCCTGGCGCAGGTCCACCAACGCCACGAACGGGTCCTGTCAATCCGGGAGCCGCGCCAGGCACAACAGGCATACCACGGCCAGCAGGTGCTGCCATACCTGCTCCTGCAGATAGCTACACAAGATTATAATGTTAGATCGACATGGGGAGACGGATCGACATATAAAACAGTTCTAAGGCCAGTCATATTTTCGTATACCTGTGAGATGCGCGCCTTTTGGTCTTCAGTGCTTGGTGGAGGGGGCCCGTCAACACTTAGACTTACAATGATCTCACCACGAAGGATGATCAAGCCCAATGTCCTCTTTTCCTCGCGCTCAGGCTGTCCCGAAGCAGTTTTACCGCCTGTCTTAGATTTCACCCTTCGAAACTCCTCGCAGTCTGCCAGAACCAAGTTCATGTGCTTATCGAAGGCCAGCATCTGACCCGTCAATACGCGAGAGTCCGACAATGTGATCCTTAACCTGAAGTTGATCAGGTTCATCATTTTTGAATTTTTTGAGATCCTCTAATACGTATCAGATCCGTAATAAATAATGTCGTTAACATGCTATCCAATACGTAAAGCGATATTCCTGGGTCAATCGACTATTCCATGTTGTATTGCTGCTTAGTGAAATCGTAATATTTCTCCCAAGTAATTGTATGCATTCCAATGTTAATGCTGCTGCTCGTTGAACGCGCTCAAGTTGAATAGAGTATGAGCTTCACAGGTGTGCTGTCTCTCTTTGAAGAGAGGGTAAAATCCCTGCTCTTCCTTGAATGCACCGGTACCGATGCCGCCCTATTCAGCTCCACTAATCCATGACCGTGTTCCTGAGGGTTGCATCCTGCTCGACTGTAATGTTTGTCTGATGCGTCCTTATGTTATAGATATCGCTTGTTTCTGGACCATACCATCTTGGACGCGAGTATATACGATGTATCGCAGCGCGCACGGTCAGTCGGATGTCAAAGTCGAGGGACCGGATCAGTAATAGAACGGAGCAAGCGAGAAAGGGCGGATGCAGGTTCAGCTGTCTCGTGATGCAGAGGAGGTTTGAAAACGAAGATGTAGTGTTGCCCCCTACCCACGCGAACGTTCTCTCTTGGAAGGCAATACTCCAGCGCTAAGCGTGGCTTGTCTTAATGTGACGCGGATAAACAAACCCAGACGGGTGGGGTGGTACACCGAAAAGGAAATTCAAAGAAAGCGATCTCCATTTCCGCTCTCGTTTCCTTTGCTCCTCTTCACCTCCTACATTACACACACACATAGCAGCTATGGCACAGGCATTCAATAAGCTCGGCGGTATCTTCCCCAAGGGTGGCGGCAAGGGTGCTGTCGGCGGCCTCGGCGCCCTGATCGCTCTCGGTGCTGTCGGCTACGGAGTCAATACAGCCCTCTTCAACGGTAAATATCTTGCCACCACTATTCCGGACTCGGCCAAACTGGACTCAACTCTACGCAACTATGCTTAACAAGTAGCACCACACTACGCTGCGCGGCAAGGGATTTGTTCCGGAGGGGCTTGTCAATTGAGGCAACAATTCTAACCTACATTGCTTTTCTGATCTGCTGGTTATAGTTGATGGTGGTCACCGCGCTGTCAAGTACTCTCGTGTCTTTGGTGTCCAGAAGGAGGTCTACAATGAAGGAACCCATTTTGTCATTCCTTGGTTTGAGACCCCTATCATCTACGATGTTCGTGCCAAGCCCAGGAACGTTGCATCCTTGACCGGAACCAAGGGTATGTACAGAAATGCAGGATCATCGGAACTGAGGAGCTGCCATGCCCGAAAGCGAAGTCGGGTTTTAGGCCGACGAATATCTCTAGATGCAAAAATCTCGGGATTCAGGATGTTTTCAACGAGCAGGGGTGACATTAGATACTAACTGTTGTGCTCTGTCTTCCTTGTGTTATTTAGATCTGCAGATGGTCAACATTACCGTCCGTGTTTTGTCCAGACCTCGTGTGAACGACTTGGCTGAGATTTATCGCACCTTGGGACAGGATTACGATGAGCGTGTTCTGCCTTCGATCATTAATGAGGTTTCCAAGTCGGTTGTCGCCCAATTTAACGCTTCTCAGCTCATCACTCAACGTGACCGTGTCTCTCGTTTGGTCCGTGAGAATTTGATCAAGCGCGCAGCTCGCTTCAACATTGTCCTCGATGATGTCTCTATCGTCCATATGGCCTTCTCGCCAGAGTTTACTCAGGCTGTTGAGGCCAAGCAGATTGCCCAACAAGAGGCTCAGCGTGCTGCATTCGTTGTCGACCGCGCCATTCAGGAGAAACAGTCGATCATTGTCAAGGCTGAGGGAGAGGCCCGTTCTGCCGAACTTATCGGTGAAGGTACGAATCGGACCATCATTCTTTGGTGGTTTTTTTTTTTTTTTTTTTTAGTGTGCCTCTTTTCTATTTGGTATTTTATGAAGCAGCACCATTAATATCTACTATGGTATCTCATCCTCACTATAGCCATCAAGAATCAGCCTGGTTTCATCCAGCTGAGGAAGATTGAAGTCGCTCGCGAGATTGCTTCTATCATCTCTCACTCTTCTAACCGTGTCATGCTCGACGCTGATACTTTGTTGTTGAACGTCAACGAACAAAAGTAAGATACCGCGCTATTACCGCAATACTGTCTTCTGTTCATGGGGTCAAGGGCGATTCTGACAGTACCTTATATTTTTATCTGTTCTGAAACGTTATAGGAAGGAGGAAGCCAAGAAGTAAACGAAGCTTGTGGGGACGAGTCGAGGGAGGAGCATATAACACCGAGCTGTTTTTTAGAACCGCATTAAACGCTGTGAAATTGTACATTTATCATGATGTTCGATGACCACCGTCCTTATGAATCTTGAAAAACGGAACCACGACATAAGCGAGCCTGGAACCAACTGCTTTGGGCGCAAACAATCAGGCTGCAGCCTGCAGCATGTCATCCAGAATGCCGCGGGAATCTTGTCATATTGACCCTTCTGACTAAAGGATGGTCTATTTGGGCGCAGCATGTTCGTTCATATTTGAACCGGACAATGAGGGTCCAAACAGGGAGTAGTGACGACTATCTTTTCAAGAGAATTGTTTGTTGAAAACGGTTGAGTTTGAGAGAGCATGTAGGCTTGGCAGGCTAGTTCGTCTTTTGCTGTCTAGACCTTGGACCTCATGAAATGGACAGTGCCACCATGGTCGGCAGTTCAGGATCAGAAAAGGAGGGCGAAGAGCGCAAGTCGCCGCGAACCAGGCCATCATTTTCACCTTTTGTTCCAACTGAGCCAGAACCCGAAAGGACTCAATCATGGCACAACGACATCTGCACCTGCGACGCTTCAGGACGGGACCAAGACATCCCGTCGGCGCACAACGTATTCGCAGTTGACGCGGCCCTTGTAGAAGGTACCGCAGCATTTACTCGCAGTGCCGAAATCAGCCAACAGCTCGTCCTTCTGTTTTGCGCCATCCACCCAACAATCACTCTTCATGATGCATCCGATACCTTGTTCCCGACTTCAGCGGAAACCACCAATACGATGCCTTCACTGGCCTCAACAGCGTCCCCTTCGCCCCAAAGGTTGCCCTTGCAACACCGGGTAAGTGTCGCAGGAAGCCGTAGTATTCGACTAAGCGGACATTAGCGAGCCACTGGCGGTGCCGTTTCGGGAAGGCAACAATCATTCGACAGTTCCAGTCATCCTCTTTTAGGCCCTGTGTATTCTCCAGCCAGTCCTGCGTAGTCTGATTCAAGTCACTCGCATTCGGCACAGGGTCTAGGTCGTCCTGGTTCATGAAGTGTCGACATGCAAGAGTGCGTAGTCGGTCGACTATGGAGGGCTTTGCACGACCGGGTCCTCCGTTGCGCATATTGGATACAGTAACAGTGCCCCGAGCCCATAACGCCTAGAAAAGCAGCGGCGGCGATGGTAGCCTCGGCAGCCGAGATTGCAGAACTCGAGAGACGGGTGCAGTACTTACATACTTACATGAATTCGATTTCATCTAACACAGTATGTAAAGGAGGCGGGCGATTCCTGCATGGCTCCCGGCATCGTTGGTCGTAGCGATCTCGATGACGATCGATCTTCTATCTTTTATCCAGCTCGTCATGAGGAATGAATGACATGATATTTAAAGAGACTTGGGTTGCTTATTGGTACATCAAACCATACTCATACCTTTTACTATAGTATTAAAGAAAAGAATAGGTACTCGGTGGTAATAAAACTATGATAACGCATTGTTCGTGTTCTTGCAATGGAGCTCCTTTATTGCGAATATATGAGAATGTTGCACAAGCGTTAAGACCAACGTGTTACCATTGAAGTTGTGCACCGCACGGGCCAGATATACGCGTCGATCACTATGTCCCTTTAATGCAGTGTGAGCACCAAGTGCAAGGCCATTATGCTGCTGACAAAGGTTTTTCTTGCTATTGCACATATTCATCGTTTGGTTCAATCCTCACTCTTTATTTCGTTTTCACATTGACTTTTGCTGATTCAAAGGTGTCTAAGGTGTGGGGTTCGAAGCGAGATATACAAAGGAAAGTGGATTGGCTTGCCATCAGTCAGTCTTACTTGGGAAAGTGAAGACTGTGCAGGGTACACCGCGGGCAGGTTGCAAGCCATGGTACCCCAGAAAAAAACCCACAAGGGAAAAAAAAGTTCGGCTTTTGTTGACCTTCTTATTTTTTTTCCTGATCGTTGTTGCTGTTGCTGTTGTTGTTGCTGTTGTTGTTGCTGTTGTTGTTGCTGTTGTTGTTGCTGCTGCTGTTCCTGTTCCTGATGGTTTTTTTTTTTTTTTTTTTCTTTTCATTTTTTTGTTGTTGTTCCTGTTCGTTTTTTTTTTGTTCTTTTTTTTGTCCCTGCTCCTGATAGTTTTTTTGTTGTTCCTGTTCCTGATTTTTTTTTCTTTTTTTTTTTGTTGTTGTTCCTGTTCGTTTTCTTTTTCTTTTTCTTTTTCTTTTTCTTTTTCTTTTTCTTTTTCTTTTTCTTTTTCTTTTTCTTTTTCTTTTTCTTTTTTTTTTTCTTTTTCTTTTTCTTTTTCTTTTTCTTTTTCTTTTTCTTTTTTTTTTTCTTTTTTTTTTTCTTTTTCTTTCTTTTTTTCCTGTTCCTGTTCGTTTTATTATTTTTATTTTTTTGTTCCTGTTCCTGCTCGTTTTCTTTTTGTCCCTGTTCTTGTTCCCGATCGTTTTCTTTTTGTCCCTGTTCCTGTTCCTGATCGTTTTCTTTTTTTTTAGCTTTTCGCATTCAACCGATAAAAAGTGTACGAGAGTGCGTGAGTATGTGTACGTGAGTTTGTGTGCAACTGTGAATGTGTGCGCAAAGTGAAGGTCGGTGTACGGAATGATTTCGTGTGACGAGTGAACTGTGATATGAAAGATGGAAGGTGCAGAGCGGAGAGATGTAAGAGCGGGGAGATGAAAAGGCGGAGAGGGGAGGTAGGTCTTTATTTGTGTCACTTACTTTCTTGGTGGTCCGTTCGCTTGCCGCCATGGATGCGCCCTAGATACATTGATGTGCAAGAGAAAGAAGAAGAAAAGGCAAAGCAAAAAAAAAAAAAAAAAGCAAAAAGCAAAAGAAAGAAAGAACCAAAAATGAAGTAAAAGAAAGTAAAAAGAAACAAAAAAACGAAAGAAAAGCCCTCCGAATATCAGACAGTCTTTGTATTCATTGGCGATCTAGAGATGCCTTGAAAAATAGAGCTGTTCATCATGTCAAGGAAGGAAAGCAGCTCCATAAGTATAGACAAAACGCGTCTTGGCTGGCCCCCAAGTGCTGGTCAGATAGCCTGTACTCAATAGTGTCTCGAAGGAGGCTATATGCCAGAGCCGATCATCATGTGTATAAAAGAAGGCAAACAGCAACACAAAGATCCCATCAGCCAAGGAAACAGCTCTAAAGGGAGACAATGCGCAAAGAAAAAACCACAGAAACGTGGAAAAAGAGAGGCTCAACCCCATTAGCCAACACCCAAAGCTGTCCCCCGGAGCTCTCTCTTTTTTTTTTTACTTCAGTCGTTGGATCAGACCACATATGGAAGGTCATCATGTCCAATAGAAACGTGGAGCCCTCGTCCCAAAAGAATGCAATCCGTCAACCACTTCCCACTCTCTAGGGCTCGAACCGCTCATTCTTGTTTATTGGAATCCACCAAAAAAGTAAATAGAAAATAGAAAAATAGAAGCAAAAGCGAAAAAAAAAAAAAAAAAAAAAAAAAAAGAGCAAAAGCAAAAGCAAAAGTATCAACAGAACAGAAAAAGAAAGGGCCAGAGAAAAAGGGCGGCAAATGGTCACAAGCGTGTTTTTACCAAATATGGTGGGCAACTGGAAGACAAACTCGTATTTTCATTTACCTCGAGATCCCATTCGCAGTAGGGGAACGCCTGGGTATCAACCGACTGGCACAGGTCTGCAGCCCTTGAATGGTTGTCTCTTAGAAGAGGAGGCCGGGCACCTAGCGATAGCGAGAGAAACAAATAGAGAAAGAGGAGGATAAGGAGCAGGAGAAGGAGAAGGAGAAGGAGAAGGAGATATATATATATATATATATACAAGAAGTGCAGAGGAACAAGGCTGAGGCGGACAAAAATGGGAGAGAGTAATGAGGAAGAAGGGCAAGAGACAGCAGAAGTGAAGGACTGAGAGTGAAAGTGGGAGTAGCTGAAGTAGGGTAAATGTGGAGAAGAAGGAGGGAAAAGAGCTTACCTTGAAGACCGGGTGAGAGAAGAGAAGAGAAAGAAGAGAAGGGGGAAAAGAGGAGGGCTTCATATCCCCACCTCGATAGACATTCCTTCCTCGACAAACGGTAAACGTCATCGCTGCTATCTGCAGTGGGGAGAGAATGTCTTCGGGCAGCCTCCTATCGGTATAGTCTCTTTGGGTCTTTCATTTGAAAGAAAAAGAGATAGTGGGCGATAGACAGCACGGAGACAGTGGACAGAGACAAGCAAGGAGATAATGATGGCAAAATAAATCTGGCCGGTGACCTATCGGGACATGAAATATACTTTGGCGGTAAGATAGCCTGGTCTTGGCAGCAAAGGAGCAAAGAGAGAGAGTGAGTGAGTGAGAGAGGATGAGAGAAAGAAGGGGAGAAAGAAAAAGAGAAGGAGAGGAAGAGAGGTCTACTTTGATGAGCATGCAAGCATGGAAAAGATAGAAAGCAATAGACAGAAAAGACATGGCAAAGGTAGTGCCACCATAAGAGTGTCTTTTGTGAGTGCAGTCAGCACGTCTATCGAAGCAGCCAATGATGTAATGATGTACCTGGGAGTGTGGGAGGGATAAAGACACAGGAACAAGCAGCAAGGAAAGAGAACGATGATCATATGGGTCACATACAGCGATATTATTCTTTCGCGGCACTATGCGAGCATACAATAGTCATTAAAGACAATACACCGCGAGTATGTTGGACTCGGACCAAATTGTCTATTCTAGTACAACCACTGCTGGCTGCATCCTTTCCAGCTTTTTTCGTATTTCATCAAGTGCTCACATATGGCTGAGCCGCATTTATCCCCTCCTAAAGAAAATCAACCTGCTACAGACAACACCACCTAGTCGACACACGTCGTAGCTGCGGATAGCAGCACTGGAAGTGGCAGAAAGGGCTGTCAGCAATGACACACGCGTCTCTCTCCAAGGATTGTCCGTGTTTATGCGCATACTCCACAGCACTTCATTTTTTCCCTATTAGTATAACCCCACACGAGACATCTGCAGTTGTGGTAAAAATGGGCGCAGTCCACAATTTCGAAGAAATCTGAACCCAAACCTTGTTTTAGATGCCGTTGAAGCTTACGACCTTCAGAAGGATAAGAGAAGGGGGATGATGCCGCTGACGACAGAAATTGCTGTCGCCGGTTTGTTCCTGCCTTCAAGACAAAGAAGAGTGGGCACAATACCGACACATCCACAAAGTTTCCTTTGCGCTGTCACGTCCTTAAGAGCTACATCCTCTCCCTCAATCTCCTTGTTTATCTCAGGACCATGAAATTTCTCACTTCAACCAAATGGACAAGACACGGCTAAAAGAACCTTTTTGTTTCCTATTTGTTGTCAAACATGCTGCGATACGGGCTAGAAAACATAATTTCGCGCTCTCCCACTACTCTCGCTTCTTGACGCGCCTGATCCTGTCCACACGTTCCTCCCACCGCTCTCCAGCACCATGATTCAGCCTCACGATGATATTTGTCGCC
The DNA here is from genome assembly GCF_025024155.1 of Gamsiella multidivaricata. Classification (NCBI taxonomy): domain Eukaryota; kingdom Fungi; phylum Mortierellomycota; class Mortierellomycetes; order Mortierellales; family Mortierellaceae; genus Gamsiella; species Gamsiella multidivaricata. The sequence goes on from NW_026251765.1 coordinate 57,493, forward strand.
TGCCCCCTCGTCAATCGCTTATACCTCCCAGTATCAAACCCCAGCTGTCTCAATCTCTGCAGTTGCGCCTCGGTCGCTGTCAAGTATCGCTCACTCACCTCCCTCTGAACACTTCCTAGAGATCCCTCGTCCACATTTTCTGTAATCCACCGACTCGCTCCACGCAGACACCCCTCCAACGTATCCGACGTGATCATCGTATCCGTTTCAGTATATCCTGCATCGCCTGCGTGTACGGTCAACTCACTCTCCCGTACCCTACTCGCTGTTCTGCTGTCGTAGTCCTCATCAGCTCCTGTCAAAGCTGCTCGAATCAAAGCTCTAATCCATCCCAAAAACGATTCTTCCTCTCCATCGTCTTCGCCCTCAGGCACGAGCTTCTCAAACCGAAAATGACCATCAATATTCGACTGTTGGACCCTGAACTTGACAAACCCACATGGGAGCAAGTACTCTCCATCCCCATTATTCACCCAAACCAATGGGGTCACCTTTCGTGCGTCAGGTGGGATACCACTGCCGTCGCCAATGAGCCGATATGGGTTCTCGTAATCACCGTATAGATATGCACGGAGGGCATGTCCTAACGCGGTTGCGCGACCGGTACCATCATTTACAGGGGGTGGTATGAAAGCTGGTCCATTCGATTCGTTGTGATCCTCCTCGGCGAGAGCCTGTAGTCGCCCCTGCTCATGGAGCCCACCTGCGAGTGCGAGTGCCCTGAGCGCTGCCTCATGGCCATCCCAGGACAATGGACCAGTCGGAGCTTGAAGCCCCATAGGGTGCGATGGTGGAGCAAACGCACCGTCCGGTGGTTGCGACATGGATGCGGCCTTGATACCCTGGGAGATGGTCAAATGAGGGACACGGTTAGAGGTCGCGAGGTTCTCTTTCCTGGCAGAGAGGAAAGCTGGTTGGAGGACAGGGCCGGCATGCGACTGTTCTCTGTACAGCTCAGTTCGTGGTTCCAGACGGGGGTCAGATCTGGAGGCAGAAGCGGGTGTGGCTGGCTCAGCTGGATTGTGAGAAATATCTTTTCGCTGATGGTCAGCATAAACGCGTCCCTGGCTTCCGTGCACTCCAGCCTCTAGATCGTGAATGGGCTTAGAGTGAGAAGTGGGAGTGGATGACGCGGATTTCACTTTCTGTAAATCAAAATCTCTTGATAAGCGGGCATTATCAGTGTCCTGCTGCTTTCCGTTCATCGCACTGCTTGAGTCCCAGTGGGCTGCTGAACGTGAGGTCAAAGCCGAAGTTACAGGCCCCTGGTTCTTGGAAAAGAAATCCTCAGGTAAGATGGCAGTGTCGTTCTTCTTTTGCTTTCGATCCACTGAAACACTCGGCCCCTGTGTTGCACTGAGTTGAGCCTCAGAGCCAAGAGTTGGGGGCTTCATGTCCTCGCTAGTGAGATTGTTTGGTGGGTTGACAGAGTCGACTTTTTGATAATCCTTAACGATGGCCCCATCAAAGACCCTTCCCAAGAAGCGAGGGGTGGCAACTGCAGTGTCTTCATGATCCACAATAATGTCCTCCGCTTTGTTCGAATTCCCCTTCGTAGGAAAAGAGGCCCCATAATCTGGCATTTCGATAATGGGATCGGCTTCAATCTTCCTGGATCTGTCAAAATCTTTCATGTCTTTTTCATCCATCGCTTCTATCACAAGATATAATGATGTGAGTCCACAACCCAGTCGACCCAATGCGCGTACGCACGCTACATGACATTCAAAAGACCTACTGCTTAACCCAGTTTTTGGATCCAGCCCCAGTAAAGTGGGTATCGTTCCGACGATTTCGCCTTTGATATTATCCACAAAATCCAGGACGAGACAATCCTCCTTGCCTTCATAGAGGCGCATTCCGCGACCCAGCATCTGCATCAAAAGAACTTCTGATTTCGTAGGCTTCGCCATAAGAATGCAATCGATCGGGGGAATATCTAATCACTCGTCGTCATCCAAGTTTACCGAGTCTTTGTTAGATTCAGATACAGACAAGACATCACTAAGAGCCTTACTAAAGTCGAATGTTGTCGCTCGGTACCTATTCCTTCGGTCAAGATGGCACAGTTGACGATGATCGGAAGTCTGCGCTCTTTAAACGCTTTCAAAAGTTCACTACGACCGATATCGCTAGTCTTCCCTGTTATCACTTCCGCATGACAACCGTGCTTGCGAAAGGTCTTGGTGAGTGCTACTGCGTGAGCTACATCAGCAGAGAACACGACGGCTGACTGTCGCCCAGCTAGTTCAGGAAACACGCAAAAAGTATATAATATAAATGCATTTATACCCTAGGCGGAGTGCACACACGCTGGATGATGGTTTGCCTTGGTTTCAAAGGGTTATCAATATACCACAATACTGCTTGTAAGCACGCACCACAGCCTCGTTCCGGCTGGGTGTATTGACCGCCTTGAAGAGATCCTTTTGGATGAAATCATCCTTCTCTGTCCTTACGTTTTGAAGATCGACGCCCGTCTCAATTGACTCTACGCGAGCAGGACACAGCCTATATACAAACGCGTCCATCGTTGAATGCCGTTAATCATACAAGGCCTGAAATAAAAACGACCAGTGGACCATCAGGTTATTTCAGTCAGCTTACCATGCATTGTCGATCATATATTTCAGTGGCCTGTGGTAGGAGATATGGTCAAACGCACCACCGAGCTTCACTCCATCATGTCGCCTCAGAGTAGCCGAGAACCCAACCAAGAAAATCTCCGTTTCCTTTTTGTCCACCCCAAAGTGCTCAAAGATATGTGTGTAGGTCTTTGTGACAGCGTGGTGCGCCTATTAGTCGATCATAGATTTTTTTAGCTCCATGTTGAATTGAGAGAAGACGGCTGCCTAACGCCAGAATCGTGCCTACCTCGTCCACGACAATGCACTTGAAATCTTTAGGGTCATACGCTGAAAGCCGTGGGGAGCTTGATCGTCCCAAGGTCTGTACGCTAGCCACAATGATATCAGCAGTGAGATCCGCAGGGCGCCCTGCTTGTTCGATGCTGACCCTCTTACAAGAACAGAAGGATCGAAAGAGAGAACAAGCATTTTCCTATTTTAGTAGGATAATCGGATATTTCTTCATTGCTGTTTATTCACTCTTGCAGACATGGAGCAAAACTTGACCTACCAACCTGTCGCTATGCTTGGATATGTATTCGAAGGTTTGGTACAATAGTTCTTGACGCTCATTCAGGACCAAGACTTTGTTACCGCCATTCTTTCGTGGAGGGACTCGTTTCATCAGATGTGTGAAGATGACCTGACAGGCGAAAACAGCGCAATTAAAAAAAAAAAAAAAAAAAGTAAGAATACAGTAAGATGTAAGCTCCAACTTTTTTTTTAATCATAACTCAAGCAGTCATTACTGTCTTGCCGGTGCCAACAGGTAGAGAAACGACTTGTCTCATAATACCTATCCGTAGCTTTGAAAGGCATTTGTCCACACAGTCCCGCTGATAGTCTCGAAGCACGACCGCATTTGGTCTTGTACCAGACGCGCCGTCCACCAGTACGAATCCCCTCGAGTCCTCCAGGTTTACCGTTCCTGAGCTCTGAAAGGAACGGGGCGGATTGGTGGTCAAAAGTCTAGCAACCCCTACTACTGGCAAATACCTTGCTTGTTGCCCTCGTCCATGATATATTCTTTCCAAGCCGACAAGATCACGAAGATGCGCGCCTCTGCCGCCAGCGAATCGCTGCAGACACAACATCGGCCCACACAAAAAAAAAAAGGAAATCCTTATGAACAAGTTACTCTTGTAAATACGTTGCTCCCAACCCGGAAGAGCATATGGATGTACGAGCGAACCCGAATTCGATGTAAGGATGCAGTAGTTTAAGAAGATATCAGGAAATGGGTTGTGCGAAGCAGAATCCTTAACGGAGCGTGCGTGGCCTTTGCAACGAAACGTTGATATCCTTCCTTTTGATGGCCCATCGTCATGAACTGATATCAACCCAACCTGATCCTTGAATAAGGTGATCGATCTCATTTGTGTCTCCCTTATACTTGCCCAAAGTTGATACTTCAAGAACATCGGGTTGTTTACGCTACAAAATGATTGTAAAAGAGCGTTTGAGTCCAAGGGACAATGGGCTAATGGAAAATAAAAGAAAGAAAAAAAACTTACGGCTGCCCAAAGAAAAAAAGACTTCTGTCCTGCTCGCCCTCAGATCCACTTTGTGAATGTACTCCAAGCAGCTTCAAGCGACTCCAAGGACAGTGGCAGCACGTTCGATAGCAATGACATCAGCAACAACGCCCTCACTCCCACCATTACCACCTCTCGCTGTTTCCACAACTTGCGCAACTCGCACAAGTCTCGTGCCTCTAATCGCATTTCAGTCGCATTCTCACGTCGTAGCGCATCCGATGTACTTGTACAGCCAACTCTCGGGATCAGAGGCTTCATCCCGTTTGCAGAGAAATATCCGTTGTAAGATCGGAAGGGTTAGGTGAAGAAATCAAGTTCTCTGTTGAGAACTCCTTTAAAAACACGCGTTTCCTACTCAACAAAGAAAGACCTATAAGAAAAATGGCCACAGATATTGTCACCAATCTTTCTCGGCCATCAACTAAAATATGGAATAGTAGATGCTTCCTTGCTTGCACAACCCCATCGACACATCCTTCCAAACTCAAAAGAAGGCTGCACCTTCTACACCGTGAAGCCTTACTCATCTTTTCTCGGTCTAACCCTCATAATTGCTTCACAAGCACAAATCTCGTGGCCTTGGACGTGGATACAGTGCATGTCACCTAAAGCCAACACCAAGGATATTTTTTAGGAAGGAAAATTTCGAAAAAGACAACGCAAGTCAATAGATTTTGATTCTCTCGACAGAGCAGCGTTGTCCGCATGTCGAAAAGACCAGTGGATCAAAAGTTGTAGGCATTCATCAACAAGGCCCTTTACTATGAGGAACCTCGTTATTTGACAAAAAATTCGGCGTTCTGATTGGCCAGAAGCTTGTGACTGTTGATTATATGTTCTGATTGGTGGCAAAAACTTACTAAGGATAAACGGCACCGTAAAATGGGCTTCAAATCATGAATTTAAAGCGTCGTTATTGTTGATGTTGTTGTTTTGTCGACAAGCTTGGCCCTTTCATAGTCAAGAGGAGTGGGCCACTGCCCATTGCGGAGAAACTGCAACACAGCGTTGGACATATTCGTGGCAGCGTTGTGGTCCCGGTCGCGCTCCCACTTGCACTCGTCGCAGATTACCGACCGGCCCCGGACTCTCATCCGAAAGTGGCACGAACAGCAAAAAATCGACGTCCGGAACTCTGGGATCTTGACCAACTCGATCACCACTGGTGTCTTCTTGTTCCTTGCCAAGTCCTTAACGAGATCCCGAGTCTAGTAATGCCAGGAGAAGCCAAAATATTAGAATCATTCAATTGCCACCCGCTTCTCTCAGAAATGTCTTCAATGCTTGCCTGTCGTATTAAGTTCCTGGTAAACTTGCTGCCGCCGTGGCTCTGACCTTTCCAACCACGGAAATCACCATCACCTAGCCCGATCACGAGTGGCGACTGCAGAAAGGCATTACGCTTGTCGTCCGGCAGAGTATTCAAATTCAGAAATCCTCATTCGAAGAGAGATCTGGCGATCTTCTTCCGACGCCTCGTCAACGACTTGGAATTTAGGAGCGTTTTGCGTTCAATCTCCGGTCGCTTATTTACCTCGTCCATGAGTCGCAGATATGGCCCCCAATCGTATTCTTTTACATTCGGCAATCCATCGAAAAATGCCATGGAACCCTTGATATCGTCATCAAGATGGTGGAGCACATCCGCGAGATCCTTGTCTGATAGTTGCCGCTCGGGGACATGCTTCCGTATCTGTAGGATCGCGGTTGTAGCTTTATCAAGGTCATGCCGCAGGGCCTCTCTATAGTCGTACTTGTCTTGCTTGAACCTAGCGCCGCCATAAAAGGATCGGAGAGTCGACGCCTTTTTTGCTACATTGACGAGATGGACCTTGACAGCAGACTCGTAGTCCTGCATCGCCTTTTCCACGGCCTTGGTAATCGGCGTTATTGTATCTTGGCTGTTGCTGGTGATCACTGAATCACCTTCCATAATAACGTCCGAGTCACCAACAACCAACTTGGCTTCGACGGGCTTTTGTTGCACGAGCCTATCTTCGATTTCCGTTATCCCCGCATCGATCTTTATACGGCTCTGTTGTTTGCGGTATCTCCGGTCGATATCATCCCGTGGGCCGCGGGAGATGTTCAGGTTGATATTTTCCTTTTCATAGCTAGAGTGAATAAGGGCAGCAGTGGCGGTACTGGCAATCCCGGGGTCTACACAAAGACTCCGTATTCCAACCTCGTCGTTTGTATTTCGGAGGAGACTGTCGACTTTCTCTGGCTGTCAAATTTTTTGGATACATACGACCATCCTTGTATCATTGGCACGGTTGACCAGGGGAAGACTGTGTTGAAGACTGTGTTGGATGTTGGTACTGGGGGTGATATTGATGAAGCTGTTGTGGATTCAACGATTTCAGCGTCCGTCATCGTGGTTGGAGGCTTCGATCGCCTACCCACCGTCAATTTGTATGCCATGACTCGTAGGTCATGACCGTTGGTCGAAAGGTTGCCAGTAAGTACATACTTTTGTCGCGGTTGCCCCGGTTCAGATTTGTCGATTTGCTCTTGGTATTTTTCCGGACGTTGAAGACTTTGGCGAATAAGATCCTTGAATTCGAGTTTGCTGCTTGCGTACCGGGGATCTTTTGCCTCCATTTTCTCTAGAGCTGTTCTTGCTTCTTTGATTGTGCTCACGTCGTCGGACTTGAAAACAACCTTGGTCTTGAGGCACTTTTGCTGGAGTGCGGATGGTGGATTGGGAGATGAGGAGGAGGAGGCAGGGCCACAGCTGCCATTGGCCCACAGCATGTTGACTCCTCTACGGTAGCTCGTATTCTTGCCATTAAGGAAAAGGAAGAAGGACAATCGACTGACCTCGTCCTGTGTGTTCTTTTCAGCAGATGTCTTGGATCCAAAGACATTATCAAGTATTTTTGCAAGCGAGCATTGCTTTTCCTGCTCGGCACTACTTAATCGGCGCATTTTTTTGGCGATTGGTGTGAGCCTGTTGTTCCTTTGGTCCATTCTGAAATCTTTCAAAAGGCAGCAGACAAGCTGATGCTCCGTGAAGGAAAAGAAACCGTCCTCATAACCGATTTGTGGTAAGATTTTGATTTGAGCCTTCGCTGGCAAAATCAGATTCAGGATAAGATGAATACTGACACAATCGTGCTCCCGCGACCGCCCTGTCGTATCGTCGATAGAGTCCAAAATGCCCTTCCCGTTCTCAGAAGAGGCCCAGGAGGGATTGTGCATTAATGCCTATAATGAGTAGTCAGAGTAGTGAGGCCAGTGTCCGCGTGCATGATTGAAACGAGATGGTTCTTATTAAGATGACTTACCCGCTTCTTAAGTTCCAATGAAAACTTGTAGAGGTGGCTTCCTACCATATCGGACAGTATTCTCGCACACTGGCTCATGAAGGAGCCTTCACAGACGTCTCTATCCTTCAGTCGGAATGGCGATACCTGGCGTTGCGAGGTGATTTGTAAATACTCCTGAAAAATCTTGTCGGACGCCATTAATGCAGGTGAATTAGCCTTCTTGAGATCGGAATCGTCACTGTCCCATCTGATTAACCGATTCAAAAGCCGCTGAAAAAATGAATCTCGTTTACCCTTCAATAGGATATTGTTGAAGTGTTCCATTCTTTTGTCGCGATGCACTCGTCCTCGATCTCCGTCAATTGCTGGGAATGTTCCGAACGTTCTTGCTATGTAGAGATTGGTCACCAAAAGGCCCTCGCGTAGCAAATCAGTATGGACTCTTGCCATCGTCTGCATGGTCTCGAGGAGATGGTCCAATAAGAGGCTACGGTCCTGGTCATTCATACAAGGGAACGACTCTTTGAGACTGTGAATAAGACACGACTCAATCCGGCCTGGCCTCATTGCGCGCATTGGATGCAAAGATGCAACAGCGTCGACCATCAGGTTTGTTGGGTTGATCTTGCGGGGAACAGCGTTCTCGTTCAGTGGTACATCGGCATCACGAGCCTCCCTGGAGCTCTTGGTATATGTAATCTTCTTGAATGCCCTTTTCTTGGGACGTTCTGCATCGATAGGCTGGTCCTCAGCTTGTTGATCCCCCTCGTAATCGCTTCCGCTACCAGAATTGTCGTCAGAGTTGTCGTCAGAGTTGTCGTCAGAGTTGTTGTCAAAGTTGTCGTCAGAGTTGCTGCCAAAGTTGTCGTCAGAGTTGTTGTCAGAGTTGTCTTCAGACTCATTTCCGTTCATTGTATTCTCTTCAGCTGAGACAGCAAGAGGAGCAAGGAGGTTCACCACTGCGGCATCATTCGAGATATCTGCATTGTCTGGGAATGTATCATGATCGTCGTCGTCGTCGTCGTGATCTATGAGCACACTAGCCGTGGATCCGGGCCGACCGATGGTCCGATCTTTCACGCTTACAGGCTGCGTGTTTTTGTCCTGACTTGTGAAGGCTGACGTGAAAGCCCTCGGACGGTATTTGTGGCCAGTGGTGTATCTTTGAAATCTGTTTTCCGCAGACGAAAGAGAGAGAGAGAGAGAGCAGCTAATCAGACATATGCCCTATTTTCAGTACGTACATAGCTTGGTTGCACACATTTTAACTCAAATAAACTTACTCATTGGCATGGTTCCTGACCGCAATGCTATCAACATTTCTTGTCACTGTTCCTGCAGAGAAAGCCATGCGAGCTACCAGTGGAGGCACATGAGGTGCCGTGGTCGACCCTGATTGTAGCTGTGGGAGCGCAAGCATCTCAACCACATTGTCGTTGCCTTCAGTCTCTGAGAGCTGGACAGGAATGGAGTTAATTGGCGTGAGAGTCAAGGGTCTTTGGCTTGGTCGGGACTTCTATGACCAGTGGCTCCTACGGCTGTGTAATGGTACGAATTGGTGATCAGCCAGTACCTGAAGCAAGTTGGATCGACATAGATATCTACATTTCATTCTTACCAGAGAGTCAATGCCTCGACTCGATATATGATCCTTCTTATGGACTCATCAATCTCGTCATCTCCTTGAGTGTATTGGTCCAGGGGCGTCTCAACCAATTTCACAAAACTGTCCAATGACTTCTTGACGTCGTCGTGATGAACATTTTTCCTTCTGCAGAGTTCTTTGACATATCCGTCTACCGAACGGTCCTTGCTTTTCTTGCGAAACCAGTCTTTTCTGATCGCAGAGATATCTTTGATAGCCGTGCTGAATGACGTCCGACCCACACTTGGGTCATAGTCATTAAGGCTGACGACAGCGGCAGCGACCCACTCTTCCGGTGTTTTGAGTCCGCAGTGACGAATAATATTCTCAATAGGGTAGCAGTAAAAGCGTATCCCTTTCGGATGTAAGCGGATGAGCCGTTCAGCGCCTACGAACATGAGATCACTGTCGGTTGAAACGACTACGAGACCTGGGTTCTCTCGTGCCTTCCTGCCGACACAGACGTCAAATTAACCAGCACACACATGCGCGTTCCAACCGTGAGACTCTTGTAGTTCATTGACGATGGCCCTTGTGGCTCGGGGATCCACACCACGGGTTCTAATCCAGCAGGGAAACAGGACTTTGCTGAGAAACGATTTAAATCGAGAGACCTGGCTGTTGGATAAGTTGGACTTTGCCTCCATTAGCGACAGTCGTGCCTCGGCGATTCCGAGATACTCGGACAACTTGAGGATTTGTTTTTTTGTGGCCCGCTGCCGTCTCTCATGGGCAAAGGTTTTCTAGGTTGTCGGTGGACCATCATAGTGAATGAAATCTTCTGACTTTTTGTAAAATCTGCCGTAGATCCTGTTCGGGACGTTGGCTACGAGGGGCCAAACAACATCGCGAGCGGAGTTCAGTTCGTGATATACATCCACCGGAGGATGTGAAGGAGGCGATAGTGCAGCAGAGGAAAGTGCTGGTGCCGAATAGCGCAGGCCCGATGACGATGATACCTGTTGAATAGTCGTTGAGTTGATCGAAGAAGCATTGCAAGCCAAAGACGAGTTCGGAGCCGTAGACAGATTCAGTGCAGACAGGTCCGATGCGAGACCCTTGGTCGTTACCGGGGACGGCAAAGACCATGATTCTTGATCCCAGTGGGCAAGACGAAGGACAGGACCAGGGATTCCAATGGAGACATCTTCCTTGGCCATATTTTTCAGTTGCTTGAGCAGTAACCGTCCCTCTGTGGTCTTGAATTTCATGTAAGAAACGGCAGATCCATCAATATCGCATGGACCTTCTTTCTGTGGATCAACAAGCTTGATGGCTTTGCAATCTTTAGCGAGTTCGAAAGCCTGAGTTACACCCATCCTGGAGACAGATAAGTATCGTGATGAGGTAATGAGAACAAGTTTGAGTTAATACTTAGAATGAGGGTAGGAGGGAAACATGTCATTGTTCGCGGTGATCTAAAACTAAAAAAATTGCAACCTTACGTGCTTCCATTCAAGAACGCAAGTTTAATGAGGGAGATTCATCCACTCAAGGGCCTAGAAAGTAAGGACAAGAAAAGGCTAAGAACAACAGTAATTGTGCCCATTGTGCATTGGGATAAAAAGAGCAAAAGGACGTTACAGGTCGGAACAGCGTCCGTGGCTCAAGCCCGGGGGTGTGGCTCTTTCTTGGATTAATCGGATAGAGGATAAGGCCAGAGAGAGAGAGAGAGAGAGATAGTGTGTGTGTGTGTGGAGAAGGAAGAACAAACGTGGAAAGAAGGAAGAACAAACATGGAAAGAAGGAAGAACAAACGTGGAAAGAAGGAAGAACAAACGTGGAAAGAAGGAGTCGAATAACGTTTAAATTTTAACGGCTGGGAGTTGCCCCATGTTAGGCTTTCCCACCCCTTTAATGTCGTTGACAAAAATTAAAATGATTGTGTATCCAAAGCCCGTCGCATCGAAGACCGCCTGTTGCACTTGGCGATGTTCTCTCGTGTGCCACTCTATGATCTTAACCAGTGGGGGTAGCCATCGTCCTTGACTCGGTCTACCCTGTTTTGAATCATTCGTGTCAACAAACACCGACACCCTGTATTTATCTTGACTTCGTTGCTATGTAAATGGGCTTATGATTCGAACATTTGATTTTCTGATATTCTACGGTGTGATTTGTACTGCTTCACTGCTCGCTCTGCAGCCTCCATTGACAGTCCCTTCCTGTAAGTGTCCATATATCTAAATGCCTTCCAAGCATACCTTCGTATGGTTTCAATAGGCACCGAGTCCAGAGCCTCAGGGATGATTGACTGGAGACCTCGGAAGGAATAGTCGCAGTGCTTCCGGGTATAGCGCTTGCTTGCTCCCCAGTACATCTCTATGAAGTTGAGCTCACAATGAAATTTGGGTTAGAAGACAATACGCTGTCCTTCCTCCCTTCCAATCTCCTCCAGTATCGAGCCCTGAGCAACAAAATCGGGCTGAAGTTCTAGAATTCGTTCTGCGCAACAGTCCACTCGATCAGGGTGTTTGTCGTCAGCCCTACATCTCGAGCATGTTTTAGGGAGTCCATCAATCCAGAGACCTCGGTCCTTGAGAACCTCTTTCATTCCCTTGGGGTTTCCTCTTAACGCCTCATTCGCGTAATTATCTGGGAAGACCATGGTGTAGTGGGTTCCATCTACAATGGTGTCCCGCATGACCGCTTGCTTTCCACCAGACGAAAGGTTCATCCTATTCACCACCAGTGCATCTTTGGCAACACAGCTGTGGTTTGATGAATTATCGAACGTCCAAAGTCCAATCAGATTCGGGTGGTTCCTCTTGTGTATAGTGATCGCTTTCTTGAACTGCCGAGCCATGTCTTCAGCGGTCCAGTAGCCATCGTGAATTTTCCCTGGGTTGATGATCTCTCGAGCACGTATCACCTCGCCATTGTCATCGATCGTCTTCAAAGGTCCCTCAAGTTCGGAAAGAAACTCACTGACCATGATGGACCGACCATGACCTTTCTTGCGCAACGGAAGTTGACCATCTGGATGCCAAAGCATAGAATTTCCTTCGTTCGAGTAGAAAATGCTCTCATCGTGAGTGTAAAACACTATCGCCTGTTCGCCTGCAGCCTAGAGCAAAGAGAAGTAATTTAGCGGTACGAATTAAATATCCATGAGTTACCTCCTAATCGCAACAAGCACTTACCAGAGTGGGCTCGATGATCTTTGTTTGATCGTTGGCGTCTACGGTTATCATCCTCTTCTCGTACTCCTCCATTCGTACAAGAAAAATCTCCCGATACTCTTTCACGTCAGGTCGCTCATGGTCATCGAAATATAGGCCCTTTTTTGCCTCTGAGTATATCCAGCCCAGCGCATGTAGCCACCGACCTGCTGTTGACTCGCTGATTGAGAATTCGATGCCATTTGCTGGGAGGAAGACGTTATTGATGTGCCGCCGGAGTATCGATGGCGTGATAGTGTATTTATGGTTCAACAATATCCAGGTTCTCAACTCGTTAAAGTTATCGCCTTCGGTTAGTTGGTTCCTGGTTTTGGCATGCTTCCCTCGACGCGACACAGTGATTTCCTCATTGTTCTCCCACTGAGTAGTCCATATCATGATCCTTCATGAAAAGTGCACGCCTCTGCCAAAACCTTTCGCCGTAACCAGAGCTGCCTTAGTCTTGCTCACTCCTGGGACCAAGCGGCGTAGGTACTGCTGGAGTGCTTGCAAATTAAAGGCCTCGTCACTGAGGGGCGGATATTTCTTGTTCTTGTTATCCAAGTAACCTTGAATTTCCAATACCATCCCTGCATTGCGGCGCACATCTACATTCCTGAAAGGTGATATTACATATATGTTAGTATTAATATATTAATAATTCATATTATAGGCACACAGTATCCAGTTATCATACCTGAAGGTTCTACTTCCTGGACAACTCTCTTCCGGCGAGGAGCTGTCAGTGTTGGCATAGTGAACCCAAATGTAGAGAGGGGAGGGGTGCCTACTGCTGCCCTTTTGAGGACCATCTTTCGGTGGTGCAAATTTTGCCGAGTGGTTCCATCGTAAGGCTTTGTCGTCTTCACTGAAGCAGCTGCCAATCGCATACTCGTAAGGAGTTCATCCCATTCCTCGTTATTCCTGAGAGCTCTTCTGACTGCCTGCCAATCCTCGTCATCAGTGTCGTCTTCAGCAGGTCCATCACTGTCCGATTCCGCGAGAACAGCATTCCATTCCTCAATATCGCAACTTGACTCCTGTATCTCATAGCCCGCTTTCACAGGCACATAAATGACGTTCTCCTCCTGCTGTTCTTGGTAGACTGGGTCAAGAATAGGCAGGGGTGGTTTGGGTTTTTGCGCTATTCTTCTTAAATGCTGCGTGAGTTTCTTCACTCGAGGCATTCTAAACTTAGAGGAAAGGAATGCTGACGACGATGGAGTGATGATGAGAATCACGGAAAGGGTCGGTTGAATGGAAAATACACATGGACGCTCCAACATTAGGACTAAACGTCAATGGTGACTGCTGCGACCCAATTATTTGACAAAATCCAAAAAGTGTTGAAGTGCACCATAGGGATATAGGGTACCCTTAATTTAGCTTGCTTTATTTCAGTTCTGAGTGTGAGAGAATTGGCCCTTCTCTTTCACAGCCTATCAATCAAGCCAACATGGTACATACATCGCCGGGCTTCAATCCATGAGCGCAGCATCATCGCATCCATCGCTATCCATCGATTGATCGATCTCGACAACTGCGACAGTCAGCATATTACCATCCAGCGTCATGACTTAGTGAAGAAGCGAGGAATTCGGCAAATTCAATAGTCATCATCACTCCTCAACTGCATCCACTCGCTTTGCTTAGCCGATTCACGAGAAAGACAGCCAAAGCAAAAGACGTGGTGAACCGCCGATCATCCACTCAGCGTCTACGTCTATTTTAACTGAAGCTATATTCGAGTCGCATCAGGACAGTTGATGATTCTCTGGACGTCCAACACTTCACAGCACCGTTACACCCTTCGCTTTTGCACGTTTTCAGGATGGTCAAGCTGATTCAGCACTCGCGGTACCAGGAGTCACTCAACAGGATAGGAGGGCGAATACAATACAGTCTGATGTCCTCTTAATCTGGCGACCGAGAGGATCAGGGTCGGGATTAGAACCGGAGTCGTAGTCAGGATCAGAATCTAGGACTCAGGAAAAGGACACCCACCATCTTCTTCCTTGTATACTCCAGGAAACGGATGGTTCGGAGGCGGCTAATTGAGTTGCGGTCTTAATAACTTCGTCTTATTTTGCACTCTCTATATCAATTAGTCCGCTGAAGACCAGACTCAGAAGAACGTTATGCGCGAGTTGCGCCTCGAGAAGCTCGTTCTCAACATTTGCGTCGGCGAGTCCGGAGACAGACTCACCCGTGCCGCCAAGGTTCTGGAGCAGTTGACCGGTCAGACCCCCGTCTACTCCAAGGCCCGTTACACCGTCCGTACCTTCGGTATCCGTCGTAACGAGAAGATCGCCGTCCACGTCACCGTCCGTGGCCCCAAGGCCGAGGAGATCTTGGAGCGTGGCCTCAAGGTCAAGGAGTACGAATTGAAGAAGTCGAACTTCTCCGAGACCGGCAACTTCGGTTTCGGTATCCAGGAGCATATCGATTTGGGCATCAAGTACGATCCCTCGATCGGTATTTACGGTATGGACTTCTTCGTCTGCATGAACCGCCCCGGTAACCGCATCACCAAGCGTCGCCGTGCCGTTGCCAAGGTTGGCCCCAAGCACCGTGTGCACAAGGAGGAGACCATGAACTGGTTCAAGCAGCGTTACGACGGGTAAGACACACAATTAACCGTCATGGACATGGACGCTGTCTTTTGTGATTGCTTTCTGAGATGAAAGTATTGATGTTGACCATGCTTGTTTCTTTTTTTACTTTCTACGTCTCAATAGTATCCTGACCAACCGCAAGTAAACGGTTGCTACGGGATAGTGGACATTGTATCTTGAATAAATGCTTGAAATCCTCACTGATAAGCGAGCGTACAAATCAAAAACGAGCATTGTCTCAATTCGGATCAACTCGATGGATGTTCATGGATATGTGTGTCAATGGTTATGTTGACAAGAAACAGTTTTCAGGACAGGACGCAGACAGAAAAAAAAAAAAAAAAAGAGCGGACATTGGTTATGAATGACACACGGGATCTGGCTTATCCACAGTTGAACATAACGGATGACCCATCGCCATTTGACGAGATATCGAGGACTTTTTTTTTTTTTTTTTTTTCGTACGGATCAAGGGCAAGGAAGCAGCAGATAATACCGCAGGAACTGAAGATTATTTTCTAGCCGCTATCGGTTGTAAGAGGAACAGGAATTGAACGTCTTGCAAAATGAAAAAGGAAGAGAACTTGAAAAGAAAGGCTGCCAAGAAGGAAGGAATCATTGAACAACAAACGAGAGCATCTAATTTCTATCCTTAAATCCTGGAAATGAATAACCTGGCAACTCGGCTATCTTGGCAAATGGTCATTTTGGGTCGCCTTGCATTTTGTATCTTCATTTTTCTCCGCACTTCTGTACGCCGAAGGAAGCTTTATTTAGTCAGTAGCTCTGACATCGCCCTCCTTCCTCACGTCAGTCGTAGCATCAGCACCCAGCAGCAGCGTCAGAACCGGCGTTTCTTACACACTTCTTTTACTTCATAACTCGTGGAATGTAACCGAGACCCTGAACCAGATTGCCCTAGGCTCGAATTTCCTCATCGCAGTCGACGGACAACAACAACGACGATTATCTCTGCTGCTGCTGTTGCTGTTGGTATAGCAATGTAGATGACCCGTTACCCAACAGCATGTCTCCTTCTCTTCTCCTGTAGTAAACTCTTCTTCCGTTTCTTCCTCCTCCTCCACTATGCCCTTGTCTTACTCCAACTTCAACAACAACGTGATCAATAACGACACTCAGCGCCGGCAGCAGCGACACCAAGAACGAACAAACACTCAGCATCCAGAAGATAACAGCAACAGCGATGATACCAGCTTCTACCACTCCAGCGATGTACCTACCTGTCTGGATCAGGGACTAACCGCTGCTCGAGGACGCAAGATCTACTTTCGTTGAGTGCCTTTGCCTTTCTTTTGCACAGCCCTGTACTCACCCCCAGGAATGGAAAGTATCCCCTCTAGGAAAGGCAAGAGGGACGTATTCCCTAATCGCGCTCTCTCTTCACTCATCCTCCTACTAGGTGTAGTCGCTGAAATAAACAGTCTTTAATAGTCCCGCGTTAAAAGACGATAAAAAATCGCGCTTTATTTTTCAGTCCCCAAAAGTCCGAAAGGACGGTTCAGTCTTCAGAAACCAGTCCACAAAACGACTACCTTGGATTTTATGTCGAGCCCTCTCTTTGAGATTTTTTTTTTCTTCTTCACTAAGTTTTATTAGTTGGACGATCTGTTGCACAGTTTTTGTGCTTCTTGGGTCGTCCTATCGGGCAAGTCAACACTTCACCTCGCGCGACCGTCTTGGTCCATGTGAATGCGAACTTTCTACCTGCTCGAGATCGAAACGAACCTGCTCTTAATCGCTTGCTGAGCGCAAATCAATGCCTCAGTGAGTTTCATATGCCAGGCACACCTCCTTCTCTTTTTAATAACAGCAACAATAACTTTTTTTTTTTATTTTTTTTTATTGGGATCGAAACAATGGACACTTATCTATGATCCTGGTCGCCATGGACACTCTCGAAAGTCTTTAGACGGACACTTGACGACTGCTCGTCCTGGACAACCCTATGTAATGCATTTAAGAAGATATCCAGCCTTGTCGTCGGCGACTATTTTATCACACACACAGACAAACGGATCAGTTAATAATTATTATTTTTTTCCCTTCCACAGAGATAAACCTTGGACAGCACTGCTCGTCCTACTTGAATGTATCCGGCATGCGCCAGAAAGGGGAGCTTGCGAATGATCCGGCCACTCATCCCCAATGCCAGGCCGGCAATATCATACAGCTTCCGAGATACTGCCACCTGTATCTGCTCTCCTTCGAAGCTGTAGGATGGCATGAGTGCGTATAGTCTGATACGCCTCCAGTCCCATAGATCAAGGCCCTAGACAATAAAAAAAAAAATGGTCGCCTCTGGTCAGCTTTGTCGTCCCGTCATTACAGTGCTTGCACCAACACTTATAGATGATCATAGGGCTCACTTGAGATTGGATAATGGCTGCCCGCTCGAGCTCCTTGATGCTAGAGTAGAGGATGCTATAGATCGCTTGCTGCGACGGAAGGCCAATGTGCAGCTTGATATCTGCCCGATCAATAAACGCGATATCTAGAGGTCATCAATAACGAACAGAGTGTCAGCACAGTCAGATAGAATGTGTACTGTTCCCATGCTTCGTCTCCCGTACCAATTGCCTCTGTGATATTGGAAGTCGTCAGGATCAAGACGTTTTTTTGCTTCTTCAGTCGGTCAATCTGAGTGAGTAGCGCATTCACAGCCTAGGATAACATCGATGGTTAATAAAGATGTCAGTGGAGGATCGTCGGCATCATTTGCCTCCGTTGCCCGTGATGCCTGGCACGAACAGCAGCACCTACTCTTATCGAATCCGAGGGCTCGTTTCCAGACAACGCCGCTCTCCTCGCCGCCGCCAAACTCTCCACTTCATCTACAATGCGTTTTTTTAACATAATTCGCAGGGGTAAGTAACCATCGACAAGTCACACACATGTACGCGTGCGAGCACAATAATGGAATAGCTCCCATACCGATCAGCACACAGACGAAGGCGTCTTCATCCTCGACCATGCTCCAGATCTGGTCAAACATGCGCTGTACCATCTTGCCGCTCTCGGAGAACCATTTGCTGAACAGACTGTGGCTGTTGATCTCCAGTAGTTTACCATATCGATATCTAGGAGCGGAATATATCGTGGATCAGTGGTGATATCCATCACAACAATTTGAACATATTTCTTTGTTCAGGGTTGCCGTACCTTTGAGAAAGCCGGATAGATAACTTTTGGGCAAGTCCTCGACAAAGAGATGTCTTTCCTGTTCCCGGCGGACCATGCAGCAGTACGACTCTTTGTGTAGCAAAACAACAACAACAACAAGCAGCAACAGCATTAACAGCAGCAGCATTAGACTATATCTACTGAAGTAGCATGTCTTCTAGATCGAAATACAAAAAAAATTACTTTTGGCCGTTTACCTATTCCATGATATGAGATCAGGATTCACATTCTTGTCCGAGAACAAAAACATCGTGCGAACGTATTCCAGCAGCTTGATCTGCAGCATTTCGTCGAATACCAAGCTACCACAGTAAGATCGGATCAAAACGCCATGGCCATTGAACCAGCTCAATACTTGGTTAGTTGTCTGGGTTGCAGTAATTACTGAGAGAGGGACATTGACACACAGTAAGAGAGGCGCTTTTACCTGTCCCAAGTGCCCTCGAGCTCTTGGCAAGGCAGGGTCCAATGATGAGCCATCATCACTGCCTGCTCTCCTCCTTGATTCATACCTCCGTCATACTCCTCTACAGCGCCCTGCTCCTGCACCTGATAGACGTGAATCGACAAATCAACATCACAAAGTCGAAAGATGTCCAGTGCGCCTTGTCCTTGCTCTTGGTCCGATCCTGTTGGAGTTGACTGATTGGTCATAGTCGAATCACTTCCCTGTGGTCTTGATCCTCCTCCTCCTCCTCCTCCTCCTCTTGCTCCTTCTTCTTCAAATGCTGTTCTGTGTGCAGTAATAGAATTGGATCCTGAGCATTCTCCGACCCATATCCGCTCGACATGCGTTCGAACAAACTCATCCTCGCTGTCGCGGAAATCCGTGATTTCTTGGAAACACACCAACGAGACTTTGGTCGCGACCACGAAGTATCGGAGACGTTCTCGCATCACTCGGTACGGTACTGAACATTGGGGAGTCAATCTTGCCTCGACTATTTTTTTTTTTTTTTTTTTTTGAATATGGTATGGAGTAGATGCACATTGAAGGGAGAGGGTGGGGTCAGTCTTGTGCTCGCCTGTTCGCCTTTTCGCCTGTTCCTGAACGAACAGCAGAAACGAGAAGGATGATTTTCTGAATCAGATCCTGCAATGGCCGAGTTTGTAATTACTTTGAAGGACTGGCTTAAGCTCATTCGTCCCGAAAGTCGTAGTCATCTCTGTAAAGAGCACGAATGTCTGGATGCCGATGGAGTTGCTGACGGACAAGGCGGGTTCTTTTTTTTTTTTTTTTTTTTTTTTTTTCGTGGCAACAAAAGAGTCACTGCTGGGACTGACTGAATACACAAACGCGCCCAAAAGATATAAAAAAGAAAGACGCGACAAAGGACGCGTTTATTATTGCAAATGCACTCTTTCATGGATTGAATATCAAAAATGCTATATGGACGGAAAAAAAATTACAACTTGGACTTGTTCTCAAAGTTGGCCATGATGCTCTCCATCGACTCTTGCGTAGACTCTGGATGGGTGGCACGACCGTCCTCAAAGTTGGTGATCTCTGCCCACTTGGCCTTGACGTCCTCGGGCTGGAGGGTCTGGTCGATGGGGAAACCGTAGCCACCGGTGCGCTCCCAGCGGAGCTTGCCGATGAAACCGGCGCCGACCTCAAAGAGGGATCCGTTCTCGGTCGTGTTCTCGTGGCAGAGATAGGCAACCAAAGGAGTGACCATCTCGGGCTTCAAGGAGGCGAGCATGTCTGGGGGAAGGACGGTCTCGGTCATGCGTGAGGCGGCCATGGGCGCAATAACGTTGCTGTGAATGTTGTCCTTCTTTCCTTCGAGGGCGAGGGTCTTTGTCAATCCGACGAGGGCCAACTTGGCAGCCGAGTAGTTGGCTTGACCTAGAGGTAATGTCAGCAATAAGAATAGAGAGATCAATACACTGACCTAAGGATGGTTTGCATGGCTTCCGAAAGAAAAAAAAAAGTGCTCCTTACCAAAGTTGCCATAGATTCCGGCGGCCGAAGCTATTTTGTTTTGTTTTGTTCACAATAAAGTATTCATATCAGCACTAATACACACATTCCCTGTCTGTTGATGAGCATGAACCATGAACAAAGTGATCTTTCCCCCCAAACACTCGGAAACCTACTTGTGTTGATGATACGACCGAACTTCTGCTGCCTAAAGATGGGCCAGGCAGCCTTGAGGACCTTGTAGGCACCGTCAACATGGACCTGGAAGATCAGCTTCCACTGCTCGTCCGTCATGCGCGCGAACGACACATCCTTAAGGATACCCGCGTTGTTGATCACGATATCCAGACGACCAAAGGCCTTCATGGCCGTCTCCACAATCTTATCGCCGTCCAGGACAGAGTCGTAGTTGGCGACGGCCTTGCCTCCAGCAGCCCGGATCTCCTCCACAACTACATCAGCAGCACGGGACGAGGCACCCTCTCCTGTATGGGAAGCGCCCAGATCGTTGACAACGACGGAAGCACCGCGGGAGCCAAAGAAGAGGGCGTGGGATCGGCCAAGTCCACCACCGGCACCGGTGACGATCACGACACGTCCATCGAAGCGAAGATTCTCAGCCATTGTTGTTGTTGTTGTTGTTATTGCGGTATGTTTTGAGGAGAAGGAAGGTGAGAGTGGAGTGTAAGAGTGAGAAGGGTGAGAGAAAGATAAAGAAAGAAAAGCAAAAAGTACCGTAGAGGGAGCACGGAAAGGATTGCATTGTCACTTTGAGCACGCCCAGCAAGCGCATCGCTTTCACCTGATTTTTGAAAATGCTGCAAAACATCCCATTGGCCCACCCGGGAATGCCACACACACCCTCTACACTCACATGGCAGCCGACGAGCAGTGTCCGCGAAGTGACGCAGGACGACCATCCTCCCGGCCCCACCATCCTCCCCCTCCTCCCCCCCTTCCCCGCATTGGAATGGGCTCTAGTGCAGTCGTATTTTGTTCGTACTGGGAATGGACATGTCCACATGGAACGCTGGAGGAGGAGAAGAGGTGCGCAACTCCTTGTTCCATTCTGTTTAAGCATTATGCGTCGAAGATCTCTCCTCGCGTGCCGCGAGTGCATTTTCCCTTGATTACTGATACCCCGACAATGGGAATATCCAGTATCCCATACAGAAGTGGCACTCCAGCTCAGAATTTTTTTTTTTTTTTGTTTGTTTTGTTTGGCATCACCAACTTCCACGATGAGATTGACAAAAGAGCTGTAATCAACTCCACGCGCGTCTACGCATGCCCGACCCAGGCTTTTATGTCGCCCATCCTTATCAATTGTCAATCGTTTTCGATGTACATTATTATAATTAACTTTTTTTTTTTTTTTTTTTTTTTTTTTCCTTTTGTCACCGCCGCTGTTGTCGTT
This sequence comes from Gamsiella multidivaricata, assembly GCF_025024155.1. NCBI lineage: Eukaryota > Fungi > Mortierellomycota > Mortierellomycetes > Mortierellales > Mortierellaceae > Gamsiella > Gamsiella multidivaricata. The sequence continues at coordinate 78,893 of NW_026251765.1, forward strand.
TGTAAAGACGAGTGCACGAGTACATGGTTCTTGAGGTTTGGATGGATGATATATTAGATGATGGGGGGGGGGGGGGAAGAGAGGGGGGTAACCTTGTTAATCGTCATCGAAGCTTCCTCTACGCCAGCCAGGCGAGGAAGTTCGCCGAACTTCAAAACTAGGCTGATGCTGGCTGTGATTCCGCAGTGCAGAGTGAGACCCATTCTCGTCATCGTCACTGTCCGGATTCATAACGCGCAGGTTTCTGGCGGGAAGATGAAAAAGACATATAGGATGGAAAAAAGGAGAGTGAGTGGGTTGCCCTAGTCCATTTCCGATAATGTGCCAGAAAAAATAATAATTTAGCGACACATCGACTTACGAGACTTTGGAGATGGGTGGCAACGTAGGCTGGATCATGCCTGTGTATTGAGGGAGAGCCACCTCCATGTACGAGTCCGGCTGCGTGTCGCGATACTTGTACTCGTCCAAACCTCCAGCATTTCGAGCGCGATCCCTCCTCCGCCTTCCCCAGACATACGCCGCGACTGAAAGTGCGACGACCAAAGCAATCACTGACACCACGATTCCTGCGATTGCTCCTGATGAGAGGCTGCTGTTACCACTGCCAATGCCCCCCACAGTCTTGTTGCCTGAGGGCGCATCGATTGTTGTTGGGACTGAGGCGCCCATGCTTGTGGAGGGGGTTGTGATTGTCGGGGTTATTGTGGTTGTCGTTTGGTTAGGGAGGTTGATGAGCTTCCATTGCTGGTTCATGGATAGGCACACGAGTTTGTAGCTGTCGATGTCCTTGACAGAATAGTGTGCAGAGCTTGATGACTGGCACCTTAAGCATCCGACCATCTAAGGAGCAACACATACATAGCATACATAGCAAGCAATGTCAATATGAGCGCGCTTTCATGAACAAAATGATCGACAAAGGCAGGAGAGGCAAGAGAGGCAAGGAGACACAAAACAAAAGGGATCAAAGACAAGAGACAAGAGTATACCTGATCGTAATAGTTTTGGTTACATGCGCATGCGGATTGTTCCAGGGTCGGTCTAAAGGGGAGGGCGGGAAAGAAGAAGGACGAATGCCGCAATAGCAACGAGGACGTGTGAGCATCGTGATGTGTTTAAGGCGTAAGGCGTTGTCGACGACGGGGTTATGTCGAACAAGCGGCTGACTTACTGATAGACAAGGGTGCCAGGCCAGGTTTGCATCTGCAGGGACGAGTTGCATGGCTTGAGGATCGTATCGGCAATACCGCAGTTGGGACATGATTCGTCGGCATTGGCGTGCTTTGGCGAGACTGAGAGGAGGACGAGGGTCGAGAGGAACAGGACCCAGGCTGCTGATGGCCGGCGGGAGGAGGCCCTCTTGGACTTTGAGATGGGATATGGTGCTGTGGACATGTAGAGTACAGATAGCGGTGCAATGGGGTGTTGGTTCCTGGTCGGGCACTACTTCTGAGAGGGACAGTAAAGGGAGCTTGGGTAAGGAATCGCAGTCGCGTTGGATGCTGTAAACAGATGCACGTGCAAACAAATACATGCGCAAAACAAAAGGGGACTGACGAAGAAGGAGGAGAGAGAGTACAGGGAGGAGGAGGAGAGGGAGGAGCGGCAGAGGCAGATGGAGTATGATCGCAGGAGCAGAGAGGGAGAGAGAGAGAGAGAGAGGAGGAGAAACAGAAATAGAAAGAGAAAGAGAAAGAGAGAGGACGCGGATGGGAGGGAAGGAGGGGCGAAAGGAGGAGGGAGGAGCGCGACGAAGGGGCCCTGCAGGAGATGAAACAGATCAAATAAAACAGTGGAAAAAAGGCAAAACGTGGGATAGGGTTGAGACCCACAGCTCGGGTTGACTCTATCCCTCCTCCCCTCATCGCCCTCGAGGCCATTATTAAACCACTGCTTTGCACGCCATCGAGGATGCGCAAGTAAAGAGAAAATGGGATCCACATCCATAGAGGGGGGGGTTGGGCCAAGCCAAGCAAGGTCCGCGCTCAGGAGAGCCCTAGACTAGGTTATCCCATGATGGGGGTGGGTGGTACGAATGCAATGCAACGGCGTGTCATAACTGAGAGCACTGCTTGATCTGATATCATATATCAGACTGTGATCTGTGGCGTACAGTAGGCTATCTTTAACATCGCAATTGGAATCGCAATTGGCGGGAAGGGAGAACAAGAACGAGGGAAGGTTCGAGAGTATGAGGGAGTGGATGAGCAGGCTAAAGATGCGCTATGTAGACTGCAACTGCTGTGCGTGTGCTTTAATGCTGTGGTGTTCACAATGACCGTTGGTTGGTCGGTGGGCTGATTGGGTTATATGAAAAGGAAGGAATGAAAAAAAGGGGAGGGGAGACGAAGCACAGGGGCCTGGAATGGAGTCTGTCGATAGAAAAAAAAAAGCACGCATTCACACAGCTGACTGTTGAGGAAAGGTTCATGGCCAAATAGAATGTTGCTTACAGCTCCAAAAAGTAACACAGACGAAAGGAACCCCAAGGAAGAGAGAATAGAACCAGAGTATGTGATCAAGTGGGGTGCACAGACGGAGACAGGAAGAGTAGGAGACGTGATGAAGAGGTGCGATGCTGTTTGCGGTAGCAAGGGAAAAAGGGATGTTGGTATAGGGCGAAAGAGCCAAGCAGTAAAGCGAAGTAAAGTAAAGCAAAAAAAAAAAAAAAAAAAAAAAAAAAAGCGGTAGGAAGATGGACAATGCGTTTGCTGTTTACTCTCGTGGCTACAGTTTGCATTGGGAGGAGAGAGAGAGAGAGAGAGAGAGAGAGAGAGGAGTTGTACGAATGTGTATGTGTGTGTATATGTGTACGTGGATGTGTGTATGTGTGGATGTGGGTGTGGTGTTGCGAGTGAGGGTGTGAGTGAGTAAGACAAGAAAAGAAGCGACAGGTTGCTACTGATGTACGTACATGCGATACGCGTTGGTTGGAGACGAGCGTGAAAGAGAGGCGTGTGGGCGTGTCCTGATTGTGGATGACGGGGTAGGTGGGGTGCGTAGGATATGTGGGGAGGGAGAGAGGGACCAGACAGGGGGGGTTTGAGGAAGAGGAGAAAGAGGCGAGCAAGGTGAAGAAGAGGAGGGTTGATCCGCAGGAGGAGTGAGGAGGAGTGAGGAGGAGGAGGAAGAAGAAGAAGAAGAAGAAGAGAGTGAGAAAGAGAGAGAGGGAGTGGGAAGAGAAAGAAGCGTGAGCAGGAAAGGGCGGGGTGGTATTTGCAAGCAAGAGAAGCAAGAGAAGCAAGAAAAGCAAACAGGCAAACAACCAGGCAAGTAAACAACCAAACAAGTAAACAACTAAACAAGCACGCAGGCAAAGAAAGGGTGTCTGCCCTTTCGAAACCCGATGGACCCGATTGAATCAAGTTGATCCGAATCAAATGACCCAATGTGTTGCTCATTTGTCTGATTCGCCTTCTGTCTGTCTGTCTGTTTGTCTGTTTGTTTGTTGTTTGTTGTTTTACTGGCTGTTGCTGGCTGTTGCTGCCTCGCTTCTTTGGGTGCGTCTCCTCTGCCCCCCCCCACCCCTACCCCCATCGTCTATTTTTACCGGTGATGTTTGGATGGCTATGGACACATCTCCCGCGCTCGCGCTCGTTTTTCCCTTTGATGAATATCAGATTGCAATATACAGTCTCCTCATACCCTCCTCCCCCTGCCCTGCCTCTCTCTCGTCCGGGATGGATCTGAGCACATTGAACAACAGCGAAACCAGCAAACAGCACTACAGCACTACCAATTGAATCAATTGAGCTGGACCCCTGTTAAGCAATGCTGCCCCCCATGTCCACCTAGTCCGCCTAGTCAACAAATGGTGCATGCAGTAGTCCAGTAGACTATCTTGTTCGTCCTTAATAGTCGTCTGTTTGTTATCGCCTAATGGCAACATGTCACTAATTTAGTACCAGAAGTATATTACATTGCTGGGCCATGTCATCCTCTAAAATGCCAATGGTCCTTGTAATTCATGTTCATATGCCTGTAGTTCATACCAGGACCGAACAGGGCTCCTGTTGTAATCTAATCACACGCACAGGCATTTTCTAGATATCTCAAGAAAAGAGTGATCGCGGAACAACAATACCACGCACACACAGACGTACACACATGCACATGCATACACAGGCATAGTCTACACGCGCACACAACGCAGAGTTCGATATCATAGCATCCCTTTATCCTTTATTCTTTATTCTTTATTCGACTTTTTTTTTTTTTGTTTTTTGTTAACCGTTGAGACCCTGAGATCGGGAAGATGAGAATCATGGATCCAAGGAGCACCAGAAGGACAAGGAAACAGAGGTCGAGATGCGTGTTCTGTTTTCTGTCGCATAGCCCCCTCCTTCATTCCTTTGTATTAGCTAATCCATTTGGGGGGGGGGGGGGGAAGTGGCGCCCACACACTTAAACCTTACCGCTGCGTTTCGTGTTCCGTTCCGTTTGCGCCTTCATCTGAAACGCGCACATTCATCTGACCAATTATTATTTCTGGATATTTGGTTATTTATTTACGACGCGATCTAGATCTTTTCATAGTCCAGCTTGCCTTCCAACTTCTTCGCGTCTGCCACCTTCCGCACTGCTTTCATGAAATCCTCCTGCACCACATAGTCTCGGTCCTCGCGGATCGCAAACATCCCGGCCTCGGTGCAGACGTTGCGGATGTCTGCGCCGTTGAACCCATCCGACAGCTTCACCACTGCCTCGTAATCTATCGTTGATAAAGGGCGCACGCAAGAAAATAAAATAAAAAAGCATTGTTGGTGGGCGATCGCAGACGACAGAACGCTTTTTTTTTTTTTTCCTTGTCCCCCTTCTTGAAAACGTCTTGTAGCTTGACTTACCAATCTCTCCTTGCTTGGTAATGCCGAGTGCATGGATTTTCAAAATCTCCATCCTTCCCTGTTCGTTCGGCAAAGGAATCTCAATCTTGCGATCCAAACGACCGGGTCTCAACAGCGCTGGATCCAATGTATCAGGTCGGTTTGTCGCCATGATCAACTTGGTCTGCCCCAAGTGGTCAAACCCATCCATCTGGTTCAGCAACTCCATCAACGTGCGCTGAATCTCTCGATCTGCAGAGCTTCCCTCTGAGAAACGTCGTCCTCCAATAGCGTCGATCTCATCCATAAAGATAATGCACGGTTCGTGTTCCTTTGCGTATGCTATATCATTCGCCCAGATGTCAAGGCAAAGAAATGAAATATCCAGATTAGAACGAACCATGAGGCCTGAAAAAGGGACATCGCTTCCATCAAACATGGTGTCAAGACAGCCTCGCTTTACCAAACATCTCTCTGATGACCCTGGCACTCTCTCCGATATACTTGTCAACAATCGCAGACGAGACGACCTTCAAAAAGTTGGTCTCCAATGTACTGGCCACAGCCCTTGCTAACAAAGTCTTGCCCGTTCCTGGCGGTCCATAAAGCAGCACTCCCTTTGGTGGCTTGATTCCAACTCTCACAAACAGCTCCGGGTTCATCAAAGGAAGTTCAATGACCTATATACACATTTCGTTTCCGATAAGAAGAAAAAAAAAAGGAATATTGTTAGCTACACCTCCAATGGTAAGCATGTCACCCAATAATCCCCTAAAACAGACGGAAATGTACCTCACGCAGTTCTCTGATCTGCTCGCTCAGTCCTCCAATTCCAGCAAACGAAATGGATCCAGGATCTTCCATACCCATGCTGTAGACCATCGGGTCAACCTCTCTTGGGAGCATGCGCATGATTGTAAAAGTGGTCATGTCCAGAGCCACGCGTGTTCCCAACTTCAACTTGGACTTGTCCAACTTACTACGGCACCCAACAACGTATCGAGGTCCACTTGCAGCTTTGATGATGACTAGCGAGCACGCCAATCCAATAAAGTCAATCAGCTTAGTCATTCTTCACTTTTGTCTGTTGATTATCCGGAACCATTGAATCACGGACGTAGGGAAAAAAAAGTGTAGGCTAATGTGAGGCTGAAGACTTACAGCGATCTTCGTCCAGCTGCTTCAGGACAGATCCAATAATCTGACCAACACTCTGCAATGCCTTGATATCATCCTCTGACTTGTTGAACGCCCGATCCAGCTCCTTGAGACCCATACGCACTATCGTTGCAGCAAGACAGCAGGGGGAAAAAGAAGAAGGAAAGAAAGAACGAAAGAATGAAAGCATTTGCTTCGTCAGTATCGCCTGTTTCTACTAGAATAAACGAATAAACGGAAGAAAAAAAAAAGAATCGAGTCCTTTCTATCTGCGGAGACGTACAGTCTTTGACTTTGGCCTCCATTTCGCGATGTTCCAACAGCTTTTTGCGGTAGTTATTCAGAGCATGAGTCCTGGGATCGCTGTCCTGCGGTGCTGAAGATGTCGTCGCCATGGTCTGAGTATATGGAGTGATTGTGAGGAGAAAAAAAGGGTTTCTGAAAAAAGAAGGAAGACCCGCGCGTTGTTGCGCGCACGTATCCCCCTCCCCCTTTGAGTTTGAGCAACGTCACTTTTTCACAATCCTAATTGGGGTGACTATAAAATAAAATAAAAAAAAGCCCTACTCTCGACGACCTTGACCCCCCCTCCACAGGACTCAATAGATCACGATGCAATACGTACGGACACCACAGATGGATCAGGTACTGGATTCGACCAACGGACCACGGATATTCATTCAGTCATTCACACTTTGCTAAAGGATGCACTCTGCCTTACCTTGCATGCCTTTACCCTTTTTCCAAAAAAAAAAAAAAAAAAACTCATCGCGGCAGTTACTCCGACACTATAGACGATCGCAAGGTTCCCGACGTTAAGCACGCGCGAATACAGGGCCCACAAGGCCAATGTCCATACAGTCGGCTGGAACTCGGATGGTAGGAGACTAGCCTCAGGATCCGTTGATAAGACGGCCCGTGTCTGGGCTCCAGAGAGAACTGTAAGGAAACAAAGGAACCTATTGTGCCCTATTGATATACTTCGAAACGGGATAGAAAAAAGAAAAAGAAGAAAAAAAACCAGGATGCAGAGCGAGCCCTTCGCTGACCTTTTTTTTTTTTCAATAACAACAAAAAAAAAAAAAAAAAAAGTCAGATCCTCGTAGCTCACAGGAATTGCGCGGACATACCGACAGCGTGGATCAACTCGTCTGGGATCCTACGCATCCCGATCATCTTGCCACAGCCAGCTGCGACAGAACCGTTCGTATCTGGGACGCACGATGTAAGCAGATCCTCATTGTTTCCATGACACCTGATTTCTAGCCCTCCCTCTCATCCTGCGTCTGCGTCTACTTTACTCTGTTTTATTGTAGAGAAAGTCATTCAACTAACGTGCTATTTTTTTATATTTCTTTCTTTTTTATTTCTTTTTCTGTAGCTGCAAAAAGCATTCACAAGATCGATACCAGCGGACAGAATATCAACATCAGCTGGAGTCCGAACGGTCAAAGCATCGCGGTTGGAAACAAGGACGACATGATCAGCTTTATTGACACACGAACCTTCAAAATCGAACAAACCGTCCAGTTCAAGGTCGAGGTCAACGAGATCAGCTGGAACCCAACAGGGAATTTGTTCCTCTTGACCACCGGACAGGGAACCGTCAAGGTCTTGAGTTATCCATCCATGAAGGAACTCCATGCTCTTGAGGCCCATACCGCGAATTGTTATTGCTTAGAATTTGATCCGCGTGGAAGGTATGTTAAACAAACACTTTATTTTATTTTTTTTATTTTTATTTTTTGATCTCGGACTAATGAATAGCTCTGATATCGGTACTGACGATGGACTTTATTTCATATCGCAAATATATATATGATAGATATCTGGCTACTGGAAGCGCAGATGCTCTTGTCAACCTATGGGATCTGGAAGAATACATTTGCGTACGGACATTTGGAAAGCTAGAGTAAGTCGTGTACAATATTCTCCACACCCCCCTCAAATTCATGGTATAAACGTTCCTGCTGTGCCTACCTAGTCCTTTAAACTAATCATCTAATCATCTAATCATCTAATCGCCGTCTTTTCATCTTATCTAGTTGGCCTATTCGAACCATCAGTTTCAGCTTTGATGGCGAGTTCCTAGCCTCTGCCTCGGAAGATCTTGCCATCGACATTGTAAGCGAACACCTTCTTTTTTTTTTCTTTTTTGTTTAGTTACCATTCCCGGCTTCTTCCCTTTCTTTTGTCTCTCAGGAAACAACAGACTCTTGGGCACGGACTAAACGGGGTTTTTTTTCTCCTCCATTCAATGATTATAGTCCCTAGTCGAGACCGGTGAATCCGTCCATACGATCGCATGCTCTGCAGCCATGAACACAGTGGCCTGGCATCCAAGCAAGTACCTGCTCGCCTATGCTGGCGATGAGCAAGAGTCAAGACCGGGCGGTGGGTCCGTCATGCTAGGAAATCTGCGCGTATTTGGCTTCAGCGGTTGATCCACGTTTTTGCACAGAAAGCAAGCAGGCACTCTTCATTAGAAAACTTCAGCTGATAAAATGTACATGTACAATATACTTTCAACATTACTCTGCAACACAACGACAATGGTGACAATTCTCAGTGGCCATCTCATAATGTATTTGATCCTTTCTCGTTCGTTGTCATTATTCTAAACTCTTTTTTAATTCAGAGTGCCGCGGCATCCGCGAGATCCACACAGGCATGGGATCTTGTCCGCTTCTATTGGGAACTTGTAGTCATACGTGATTTCTTCACCCTCCTCAATATCTCTCTTTGCATAAATCACAATCTTCTTCTGTCCGTCTACCGTGATAATCTTTGCATTGCAGTTGGGCTAGTATCGTAAATCAAGAAACGTAGTGCATTAGCCCATTTAATCCTATTCCAAGGCATCTCCACAGAGCAGAGCAAAGTATAGCAAAGCAGAGAGAAATCGCTTACCGTGCAGCAATGGTTGATAAAACGAGCAATGTTGCCCATCTTGGTCGCATCAATCACAGTGTCATCGTCCACGCGGAACAAATAACTCGAGCCAATGCCCATCCGCTCATATCGTTTCTCGCGATGATCCGCCACCTTTTGTCGGATCACCTCTCCAATGTACTCAATCACCATATCATTCGCATCCACCTTCTCCATCGCAAACAGTCCCCAGTCGTGAATCGGCGACTTTGCAAACCGAAGTTGCTTCTTGCGGACCTTCAGCTGGTTAAACTTCATAATATCCGAGTCCGTGGCCATGCCCACAAGCATCCGGCGGTTGTTGACTCTGTTCATGCGCGACGAGATCCTGGCAGAAGCCGTGTTCACCTGTGCCGTGTTTCGGTGTGGTAAGTATATCGCCTTGGCCATTTCCGAGATCTTGTAAAAGCCCTCTGTACGTGCTGATCCGGTTCGATGTGCAGACGGCGCCGAATCCCGTGCTGAGGTCTCCTGCGCTGCCAGGGTGGCCTCCAGCTCCCGTAGTTGGTAGGCTCTGTCATCCGGATCCAACCCGTTGCGACGCCCAGATTCCTCCTCTTCGGCTCTCTTCCGCTCCATCTCCAAGGCTGCCTTCATAAACCGGAAGTCTTCCTCGTCGCCATTGCTGAAATCCAGAGGCAAGGTGTCCTTGTGACCCATAACCATAGCACTGCCGGCTTTGCCCGACTCGTATGGTTCGTAGAGATCAAAGTAAGAGGAATCAGAGTCCGTGTCAGACTCGGACTCAGAACCGGTGATAGAGCCAGGGTCCGAGTAGTACGGTGTGCCATCCCGATGCAAACTGGCATCATGGTGTCCAGATGTTGCAGGCCACATGAGCGAGTCGTCCACTGTTACGTCCAGCAACTCCACGTCAGAACGGCTCTCGTCCTGTCGCAGCTTTTTCACTTGTGGTTTCTTAGTCTGCACTGCAGCGGTCTGCCTCTTTGGCTTCTTAGTCTTGCGTCCTTTGCCGGTACCATAGTCCGAACCGGAGTCCATATCAGGCAACTCCATCGCAGTAGCTTCCATCTTTTTCATGTCAATCCCCACGCTGATAGCCCGATCATGCGCTCGCTTGCGTTTTTGGGACGGCCTTGCTAGCTTGACGTCGTCCTCAGCTCCACTGTCCCTACCCTTTAGGGCCACAACCTCGTCGTTCTCCGTGCGATCGCCTTCCATATCGTCGTCATCGTCGATTCTCTCGACCTCCTCCTCATCATCGACAACAAACTGCACATCCTCATCGACATCGTATTCGTCGCTGCTCTCGCCCTGCGGCTGACGCTGATGGAACTCTGTTAAGAAGTCGTCCGGATGCTGACCATCATCGCTGCTGCTGAGATAGTCCCGAAGGCGCTGAGTCTTCTTCTTGTTGCCCGCCAATGGCCCTTTCCTGTTGGTACGAGGGCCCTTTATACTCTTCTTCTGCAACCTCTTGCCTGTCGGGCCATGATCTTCGTCCTGACTGGATGCACTGCGGTTGCCTCGGGAGTATCGACGCAATCGGTCGCCCTTTCTGCTCTCGGTCTTGCTCCTTTCCATCTCGGAATCGGAGTCCATGTACCTCAAGGGCGGTCTACCACGGGATTGGCTTCTAGAGATGGAGCGACTCCTGGATCTGGATCGAATGACGGATCGGGATCGTCCACGCGGTTTGAGTACATGTCGTGATCTCGATAGAGAGGGCGATCGGGAAATGGAACGTGAGCGGGACCGGTACCGAATCCGGGACACAGAGCGAGAATGGGAACGGGGAGTACGAGAACGAGAACGTGAGCGTGAATGCGAAGGTGAATACGATGGCTGCCTCGATCGAGAACGCCGTCCAGAGCCCTCATGAGCTTTGCCCTGCTTCTTCTCCCGTTTGCTGTTAATGGTCGAGCGAGGCTTGCGCGCGGCATTAGGATCTGTTTGCGTCCTCTTTTTGAAACTGGGCAGCTTTGGGAGATCATTCGAGCGAGGGAGATGGTGCAGGTCTTTTGGCGAAGATTTTGCATCCTGGCGCACCGAATCGAATAGAGATCTTGTAGAACCGAACTCCAAAGATTTCGATATGCGTGATCCAAGTCCTATCTTCTCGTTCGATCCATCATCCGCGCCCGAATCGACAGCCGCCTCTTGCAGAGAAAGGATTCCGTCGTCAGACCTCGCATTCGCAGAATCTTTATCTTGGGCTTGCAAACGTTCTACCTCCTTTGCTTTGCGAGTCGCCGGGTTTAGGAAATCGTAGATCGTTGGGCCAATGACGCGATTGCTCAGATCCTTCAGAAACACCTGGAAGAGTTCCTTCATAATCATATCGGATGCCCAGCGCACAAGAGACTCTTCCTTAGAAGGGGCCTTCACGCGTGAGTTGACGCTCGAAATGCTAGACTTCCGTCCCGCTTCTGAAGCACGACGATGTCCAGGCTCCTTGATGCTACCCCTACGTGCGAGCAACTCTGGTGGTAGTTTGTCGTCCCCGGGCTCGTGAAGAGTAATTGTGATCCTCTGACCGAGCAGCGGCTTTTGGTTCAGAACAACATGGCATTTCCTTGCTTGAGCCAACGAAACAAAGCGGATGTACCAATTTTCTCCATGCCGCTCAATCTATTGCCAGGAAATTAACGTGTGAAAGAATATTAGGATCATTAAAATACATGAATTTAGCAGGCAATCATTCTCCATTCAACAGGTAAAGTGGCGCTTACTCTTTCCGGGCCAAACTTGTCAAACTCCTGCTTCATGTTTTCGATAGAGATGCGATGGAAAGGCAGGCAGTCTCGGTTGATGATCAGACATGCTAAATCCTTCTGCCATCCCGTACCCTCGCTTTCAAAGCCAGAGCCTCGTTTTTCGGAAATCCGCCCGCGTCTCAATCCTATTCCATGCATCTTGGCTTCTGGACCCCATAGTGGGCTAGGGCTGCGCTCCCTGCTCCTGCTCCTAGACCAGCTTCGACTTCGGCTACGACTTGCCCTCCTCCTTCCTAGGTAGCGCTCGTATCGATCAGTTGGAAATTGCATATCCTCAAAATAACTACCACGGCGATCGTAAAACTCGTCTCTAACATGCGATCCGCCCGGAGCAATCCCTCCTTGATTCATCCAATCCGCCCGGCTAAGCGAACCTGGAGACAGCAAGAGAGGTGGGGCTGCTGCAGGACGAAACGGGTCAAGCTCCCGTGATTTAGACAGAACCCTGTAGTTGTCCACTAGTGTTGGCGCATGACCCAGGTCTGGGGTCTTGTCCCATTCGCGTCGAGGCAGAGGTAAGGATGCGGGCAAAGGCGTCCTTAGTCCACTGGCGCTGGCGTCAGTGGCGGTGAGCTTCATCCTGCTTGCGCTGTCATCGATCTCCCCGTCCTCCTTACTAATCGGCTTGTTGCCCCTGACTTGATGCAATTCGCGTGGAGGAATAGGAGGCAGGGGGATGCGGGTGCGGGGGTTAGGGGGAAGAGGGATCGGTATACGCTTGGCGCCACCACCGGAGGGAATCGAATTATTATTGCTCTTGGATGTCGAAGGGATGGTGGGTATAAGGGAAAGAGCTGTGTTGGTAACCAGCGTTAGGAGACTGCTCGAAGAAGAAACTGAGGCAGGCAAGGATGCTGATGAGCTGGCATTGGGCGGTGCGCTAGAATCCGGTGACAGCATATTGCTCGGTGGGGGTGTTGATGCATCATCAATCTCCATGTCATCATCGTTGGTGTAGATATCCCTGTCGTGGCTCGACTCTGCAGCAAGCGCTGCCTTAGCCTTAGCCGCCTCGATCCTAGCTGCCACGTTGGCCTTTGCCTTCCTAAACTTTGAGCCACTACCGTCCAAAATCACCTTCAGTGGTCCTCTCTCCATCTGCTTGCCGTGCAGGGTATCGACTGCCTTCTTTGCTGCAGCCTCAGCCTCGGATCCTGCGAAAACGACGCGCCCAAATCCGAGTCCGGTTCCGGTAACAGGGTGTCGCTCGATGAGGATATCCAAAATGTCGCCACATCCCGCAAACAGTATCTCCAAATCGAGCGTCGTTGTTGAGAATGCAAGATGAGATATTAAGACTCCATGTTGGGGTATTGAGTTGCTGTCGCGCTAGATTGATTTGTGATGAGAACCAGATCCAAGGCTGTTAACGAATTGATTCGCATAGAAAGCAGTAAAGGCAACAGGTACGGCTTTCCAGGGGACTGAATGTTTGTTCATACCTCGAATCGGACAGGCGTGAGAGTCCCTTTGAACGCTCTCCTCGTTTTGGAAATAAGGTAGCTGTAGTTGGCTGCTGTCCGACGCGGATCTTGAGGATCATTCTTGTCCTATGTTCATTTGAGAAAAAATAGCGTTAATTGTTTTGTATTCTAAGTAATACATGCAGGTTGAATAATAAAAACGCGTTACATACCTCCTCCGTGAGATCGTCTTGGTAGCGGCAAAGCACACTGGTATTTCGCGATTTGCTGGCATCCAAGAAGGGATCGTAGAGTACGCGGAAGTTGCGCACACTCGATGAGGACTCGTCCAGTGGTTGAATTGGCCTGATAGAGGTCAGCGTGGTCAGGGTCGGTGCATTAAAAGAATTCTCGACGCTACTGCCACTGATCAGCACCCCGATGCTCGTGGATATGCTATTGGATACATGCCCACTGGTTGTTGTGGACCCTGCGGTTGGGTCCAATGCTGCTGAAGACTCGTTGTCATTATTGTTTGTAGCCAATGGTACTGGGAGAGGGGTCGTTGTGTTGTTGAAGTCGCCATTGTTGCCACTGTTACTGCTAGTATTATTCGACGGAAGAGTGTGGATCGAATCAAGCATGCTCATGGTGGATTCATAGGTTCAGGATGAGATTTGACCGGGAAATAGCACTATGGATGGGATCAAGGAAGACGCGAGTTAGTAAAAATAATACGAGCAGGACACAGAGGCCCTTGAAATGGCTTAAAAAAATACGGTGCAGTCGAAGTGATCTGGCCATCGGAAAAGAAAAGGACGCGTTTTTTTTTTTTTTGAAATAAAAGGAAGCAAGATGGAGAGAAGCAGAAGCTGGCTGTAGTGGGATGATCTCCCTTATCGGCCCGGTGACGCATACAGGCCCATGGATGAATAATGCAAACAAAGGAGGAGTGGCAGCGGTGGAGGTGGACGATGGAGGATGAGCTGAATAGAGAAAAGTTTACCTTTGCGAGAACGGATAGATGGGACCAAGAAATGGAGGGAAGTGTATAGGTGGAGCAGGTGCAAGTGATGCAAAGGGGAGGGCGAGGAACGGCGCCAACAAAAAGAAAGGGGAGGGTGGATGGAGGATGGAGTGGTGCGGGCAGCGTGCAAAAGAAAAGAAAAAAAAAGAAAAAAAAAAAAAAAAAGAAGGAAGGAAAGGAAGGAAATGCGTATGTGTATGCTATGTACAGAAGACGAGCAGGGGGAGATGTCGAAATGGATAAGAGGATGGATGAGTGGAGGAAAGAAAGAAAGAAAGGGCGGGAGAAAAGGGTTAAAGGGTTGGAAAGATACAACCGTAAACAGAGAGGGGGCAGGGCAGCACAGGGCCCGCAGGCTGATAAAAAAAATGCAGCGGCGCTATTGGCCCAGAAAGTGCGTCGTTGTATTTAGTGGACCGGTGTGCACGAGTCAGAAAAGGGAAAAGAAAAAAGAAAAAGAAAGAAAGAAAGAAACAAAGAAAGAAAGAGAGAGAGAGAAAGAGAGAGAATGGGAATGGGAGGAAGAGAAGTTGATTGCAAGAGACCCAAAAGGGAGGAAGCAATGGTGTGTTGATGGAAAAAAATGGAGGGGACGGAAGCCAAAAAGGGTATGTGGAGGACCCAAAAGGGGAGATCCTTCTGATCGCACACAAACATTTGTGGTCTTGGCATCCATCACTCTTTTCTTTTGCATCTCTTCTTCCCTCCCTTCTCAACCAACCAAACCGACCCTACCCATACAGCCGCCCTTCTCAAATAAGCGAGCAGCAAGCAAACATGGCCACTACCCCACACAGACCCGCGCCGACAATGCCCCCTCCATATGCAACAGGACTAGGAACAGGACCAGGAACAAGTCCAGCAGGACCAGGCACTGGATCAAACAGAACTGTAGCAGGGCCAGGAGGATTTCCCTTGATATCCATAGATGGCTCATCCATCGCAACTTTAGGGCTTGGCCTCATCAAAAAGTTCCGTGAGGAGCGTCTATCATCCCTGCGACCCCTCCCAGAGTTCTTCAATACCACCCGGATGTCAAAACCAAATGGCCTTGCGAGTATGTGGACACAACAAAAAGTCTGTGAACATCCGTTGGGTACGTTACATACCAGATGCACCTTGTCCTTACCTGCTGTATTTCGGTGTATGGTCTTCCTCCTTAGGCGTCGCTTCACGACTTAGTTGCAATCTGTCGTATTTCCGAGGCAATTACACTCTCGTCTTCCTCGGCATCACCGCCTATAGTCTGTAAGTAGCCCCCTTTCTCGCGACTACCGTGCTCTAGGTGTATCAACCGCGCACTGAAGCCGTATCAATACTCGTCTTCCTCCCGTAGCGTCTCCAATGCCATGCTCATGTTCAGCGTAGGATTTGTCGTCGGTGGTACACACCTCATCTCTAAAGTCCCGCCAGAGGGCCTCATGCTTGGCGAAAATAGATATAACAAAAGCCAGCTTCAGACGGGCATGGCCTGCATTGCTGTGCCGCTATTCTTCTTCAGCTCGACTATAGGCACTATTTTTTACATCGTTGGTAAGTGCTGAGATAACTGGGTGGCGCAGTGATTGGGAGGTCTTTATTCACCGTATCGCATATTAATCTTTTTCTCGTATTCACTTGAACTGTCGAACAATCCTTGAACAGGTGCCAGCGCGGTTACCATCCTTGGTCATGCTGCGTTCATGGAGGAGCACATTGAAGGCGATTTCGCCGACACGGTTGTCTAAATAACAATATGTAGCGTTCATGTATATATCTGGGGTGCAACTGCCCGCCGTTCCTGCAACCTTTGATCATCCAGCTATTCAAAAAAAAAACGGTGGCGTGCTCCCCTGTTTCTGTTCTCTAATGAAGCGATTACGAATAGTTTGTTCCGCAATGATTGTTGAATAATCATGACAGATGCCTCTGATTGATATCGTGGACACGCAATTGCCATTGTTTCCGTGAGAGCAGCGTTATCTGGGCAGACTGAGCGTCGCTTTTTTGTTCCTGGTTCCTGAATTTGACTTGGCCACCACCATACATATGGTCATGGCGACACTTTACTACAGCGTTCCTGCTTCCTGTTCCTGAACGGTTTTTCCTCAAGCAAAGCGGCAAGGAGGATCAGATGAATGATGGGTTCTCGTTCCTTCCACGTCACTTCTCGATCTATTTCTGGGTGCCGGGTATGCAGTCTTTCGCCTGTCTGAAATGGATGAAAAAAGCGGTCCAAACCACCTCACACCTCGCGCTCGTCATCTGTCCCTCTTTTTATCATCCACCATCCCCACCATCACCCACCACTCTCCTCTTTCGCTTCTCCGTGCTTATCCTCTTTCCAACACTCGCCTCCACCTCTCTGCTCCACGGGTCGCGCCATATCTACTATCGGGACCAAATAACACCTTTGTTCGCGACCCCTCTTTCTCCCTCCCTTCCTTCTCTCTCTACCTTGTTCCTTCAATCCAGACTTGTACTTTTAAATGACTGAATCACTGCCCATCCGCTTCCAGGAGCATGTCCAGGTATCAATAAAGGCTCTGAGTGTACCTTATTCGCATACAACTCAAATATGATACCGCGCATGTACGGGGTAACTCAGCACGCTGTCTTTTACTGGTTTTCACACTTGCCCAACATAGCTTCAAAACCTGGGCATCAACGCCGCTAGCATCGGCTTCAGCACCCTCACTCTTGAATCAGATCGCTTCATCTGTGTCCGCGAGACGACCGGCGAACAGAACTTGGTGGTTATTGTGGACCTGACGGATCCCACGAACGTTATTCGTCGACCCATCACCGCCGACTCTGCTATTATGAACCCTGCCAGCAAGGTTATTGCGTTGAAAGGTACGCTGTCCGTGTGTTTTAACGAGCAGATACTGTGCAACACACATCAATTGTGCCTTAGGGTGTAAACGTAAACGATACCTTGGGCTAACACGCTATTCTGTGCATCAATGGCTCCCTCCAATTGATTCATGTGCATGCATCCAACAGCCGGAAGACAGCTTCAGATTTTCAACTTGGAAATGAAGACCAAAGTAAAGTCCCATCTTATGCACGACGACGTCGAATTTTGGAAATGGATCTCGCTGAAGTCGCTTGCGCTGGTCACCGCCACCACGGTCTATCACTGGTCCATGGAAGGAGATTCGCAACCCGTCAAGGTCTTTGACCGTCATCCCAGCTTGAGCGGAAACCAGATCATCAACTACCGTGTCAATTCGGATGAAAAATGGATGCTTCTCGTTGGAATCTCATCTCAGGTACGCTCTAAGGCTCCAGATCGCGCGCTTATAATTGGCAGCATATCCTTTAGAATGGCTGCTTTGGATAGAGAAGAAAAAAAAGGTCGGTTATTGACCAGAATTTCGTTTGATCAATGGATTGATAGGGTGGTCGTGTTGTCGGCGCCATGCAGCTCTATTCCAAGGATCGTGGGGTCAGTCAACCAATAGAGGGTCACGCTGGAGCGTTTGCGGAGCTCAAGTTGGACGGTGCAAGCTCGTCTACCAAGTTGTTCGCATTCGCTGTCCGTACTGCCACTGGAGCCAAAGTAAGGCATTTGTACTAGGGCCGTGATTTTTACGGGTTAACTTTGATGCTGTCGGACTGAGAGTGTTTTGTAACACTGTACCATGGTTACTTTTCATATAGCTTCATATTGTTGAGGTGGATCACAAGGATGGAAACCCTGTTTATGCTAAAAAAGCCGTTGATGTCTACTTCCCCCCAGAGGCCACGGGCGACTTCCCAGTGGCAATGCAGATCAGCCACAAGTACAGTATCATCTTCCTGGTGACAAAGTTCGGCTTTATCCATCTTTACGACCTTGAGACAGGCACCTGTATCTACATGAACCGCATCAGTGGTGAAACAATCTTTGTTACTGCCGAGCATGAAGTCACTGGCGGAGTCATTGGGGTGAACCGCAAGGGTCAAGTCCTCTCCGTCAGCGTGGATGAGAATAATCTGGTTCCTTACATTGTCAATACTCTCGGTAACACTGACCTCGCCCTGAAAGTCGCCTCTCGCAACGGTTTGCCTGGAGCTGATGATCTGTATGTTCAGCGCTTCCAGCAACTCTTCCAGAATGGAGACTTTGCGGAAGCCGCCAAGGTTGCTGCCACGTCCCCCAAGGTAAGCATGGATTTGCAAATTTCTGTATGATATCCATGAAGTACTTGGCCAAGTGCTAACTACTGTCGTTAAATGGATCCATTATGATTTTCAGGGCATTCTTCGTACACCCCAAACCATTGAGCGATTCAAGCACGTTCCAGTGGCTCAGGGTCAACTCTCGCCCATTCTTCAATACTTTGGCATTCTCTTGGAGAAGGGCGAACTCAACAAGTACGAATCATTGGAACTCGCCAAACCAGTTCTGGCACAGGGACGAAAGCAGTTACTCGAGAAATGGCTCAAGGAGGACAAGTTGGAATGCAGCGAAGAACTCGGCGACATTGTCAAGCAGCATGATCTCAACCTCGCGTTGTCGGTCTATCTCCGCGCCAATGTCCCCAACAAAGTCATCGCCTGCTTCGCTGAGACAAAGCAATACCCCAAGATTATCTTGTACGCAAAGAAGGTCGGTTACACCCCCGACTACGCCGTTCTGCTTCAGCACGTCATGCGCATGGATCCCGACAGCGGCGCCGAATTTGCCACCCTTCTCGCTAACAATGAAGATGGGCCTCTAGTTGACTTGGAGAAGGTAACTACTCAGGATGCAAATCGCTGGCCTGCCAAGTATCTTGTCAAATGCCTTCATCGCTGGACAGTGGAATGTCATTATCTGACTATATCTTGTCTATACTATCTAGGTCGTCGATGTCTTCATGTCTCAGAACATGATCCAGCAAGCCACAGCCTTCCTCCTGGAGGCCCTCAAGGATAACTTGCCTCAGCACGCTCACCTTCAGACCCGCCTGCTCGAGATGAACCTGATGCATGCTCCTCAGGTCGCAGATGCCATCTTGGGCAACGAAATGTTCACTCACTACGATCGCGCCTCGATCGCCACGATGTGCGAGAAAGCGGGACTTTACCAGCGGGCACTGGAGCACTACACGGACATTGCAGACATCAAGCGCGTCTTGGTCCACACGCACCTGTTAACTCCCGATTGGGTCGTCGTTTATTTTGGCCGCCTCTCTGTCGAGAACTCATTGGAGTGCTTGCGCGAGATGTTGAACGTCAACATGAGACAGAACCTGCAGATTGTCGTCCAGGTTGCCACCAAGTATTCTGACCAGCTCGGTGCGTCTAAATTGATTGAGCTGTTTGAGTCTTACAGGACATTCGAGGGCCTCTACCACTATTTGGGTTCCATCGTCAACATGAGCCAGGACCCGGAGGTCATCTACAAGTACATTGAGGCAGCCTGCAAGACCGGGCAGGTCAAGGAAGTCGAACGCATCTGTCGCGAGAGCAATTACTACAACCCCGAGAAGGTCAAAAACTTTCTCAAGGATGCGAAATTGTCGGACCAGCTTCCTTTGATCATTGTCTGCGACCGATTTGACTTTGTCCACGACTTGGTCCTTTACCTGTACCAGAACAATCTCTCCCAGTACATCGAGACGTATGTGCAGAAGGTCAATCCTTCGAGAACCCCCGCGGTCGTCGGAGCCCTCCTGGACGTTGGCTGTGATGAGAACGTGATCAAGAGCCTGCTGCTGTCTGTTCGCAGTGACATGCCTGTCGCAGAACTGGTGGATCAGACGGAGAAGCGCAACCGTTTGAAACTCATCTTGCCCTGGCTGGAGGCCAAGGTCAACGAGGGTAGCCAGGATCCTGAAGTCTACAATGCCATTGCAAAGATCTACATTGACAGCAACAACAACCCGGAGCCCTTCCTCAGGAGCAACGCCTTCTACGACTCTCGAACCATCGGAAAGTACTGCGAGAAGCGCGACCCCTATCTTGCGTTCATCGCGTATGAAAGAGGCCAATGCGACATCGAGTTGGTCGAGATCACGAACAACAACTCGATGTTTAAGCACCAGGCTCGCTACCTTGTCAAGCGTCGTGATGCCGGTCTATGGGCCCATGTCTTGAGCAACGACAATCCTAGCAGACGTTCTCTGATTGATCAGGTCGTCGCCACCGCCCTTCCTGAGACCCAGGACCCCGAGGATGTCTCGATCACGGTCAAGGCCTTCATGGCTGCTTACTTGCCTAACGAGCTGATCGAACTGCTGGAGAAGATCATACTTGAGAGCTCCGCGTTCAGCGACAACCGCAACCTCCAGAACCTCTTGATTTTGACTGCCATCCAGGCTGACAAGTCCAAGGTCTTGGATTACATCAACCGCCTCGAAAACTTTGATGCCCCCGACATTGCTGAGCACGCCATCCGCAATGGCCTTTATGAGGAGGCGTTTATCATCTACGAGAAACACAACGTTCACGCCAGCGCTATCAATGTCCTTATTGAGCATATTGGCAGCATTGACCGCGCCTATGAGTATGCAGAGAAGACGGACACGCCCGAGGTCTGGAGCCGTCTCGGTAAGGCTCAGTTGGATGGCATGCGTATCAAGGAGGCTATTGACTCTTACATCCGCGCCAACGATCCCACCAACCATGTCGAGGTTATCCAGCTTGCCTCGCGTGCTGACAAGTACGAGGATTTGGTCCGGTACCTCCAGATGGCCCACGCGCAGTCTCGTGAGCCCTATATCGAGAGTGAGCTTCTTTTCGCCTATGCCAAGACGGGCCGTATTGCCGACATGGAGCAGATCCTCAACGGCCCCAATGTTGCTCAGGTTCAAGTTATCGGTGACCGCTGCTACGAGGAGAAGATGTATGGTCCAGCCAAGATTCTTTATCAGAGCATCTCGAACTGGGCTCGACTGTCCACGACCTTGGTTCACTTGGGAGAGTACCAAGCTGCTGTTGATGGTGCCCGCAAAGCCAACAGCACCAAGGTCTGGAAGGACGTCAACGCTGCCTGTATTGAGCACAAGGAGTTCCGCTTGGCCCAGGTGTGTGGTTTGTCACTGGTGGTCCATCCTGAGGAGCTGGAGGAGTTGATCCGCTTGTACGAGCATCAGGGCTACTTTGATGAACTGATGGCGCTGTTGGAGGCCGGCTTGGGTCTGGAGCGCGCACATATGGGCATGTTCACGGAGTTGGCGATCCTTTATGCACGCTACCGTCCCGAGCGCATGATGGAGCACCTCAAGATCTTTTGGTCGCGCATCAACATCCCCAAGGTCATCACGGCATGCGAGCAGGCCCATCTCTGGACTGAACTCGTTTTCCTGTATGTCCACTACGACGAGTACGACAATGCTGCCATCACCATGATGAAGCACTCCCCCGACGCTTGGGAGCATGGTGCATTCAAGGAGGTTATTGTCAAGGTCTCGAACCTCGAGATTTATTATAAGGCACTTCGTTTCTACTTGGATGAGCAACCCATGCTGTTGAACGACCTCCTCGCTGTTCTTATTCCCAGGATCGACCATAACCGTGTCATCCAGATGTTCCAGAAGTCGGATAACATGCCGCTGATCAAGGGCTATTTGGTATCGGTCCAGTCGGTGAACAACCTCGCAGTCAACACTGCATATCATGACCTTTTGATCGAGGAGGAGGATTACGAACGTCTCCGCAAGTCGGTCGATACGAACACCAACTTTGACAATATTGCACTCGCCAACCGATTGGAAGGTCATGAGCTGCTGGAGTTCAGGAGGATTGCAGCCCATCTGTACAAGCGCAACAAGAAGTGGCGCCAGTCGATGACGCTTTCGAAGCAGGACCGCCTCTACAAGGACGCTATGGAGACTGCTGCGGACTCGAGGGATACTGCAGTGGCAGAGGAATTATTGCAGTACTTTGTGGAGAGTGGTAACAAGGAGTGCTTTGCTGCATGCTTGTATATCTGCTATGACCTTGCCCGTCCCGATGTGGTGCTGGAGCTCGCGTGGAGACATGGGCTGACGGACTTTGCGATGCCGTACATGGTTCAGTTCATGCGGGAATACGTCAATAAGGTGGACAAGTTGGAGAAGGCGCACGAGGAGCGCGCACAGAAGGAGAGCAAAGAACGCTCGTCTGAGACACCAATTCTCGGACCAGGCGGATTGGGCAATACGATGATGATTACTGCTGGGCCTGGGATGATGATGCCTCAGCAGACGGGAATGGTCCCACCGCAACAGACGGGGATGAGCATGGGATATGGCCAGAATAGCTTTGGCTTCTAAGGAACGCTCTGAGGAAGGTTAATTGGTGTTGTTTTATCGCTATAATAAAAAAACCCCTTATCTGTGTAATTATCGTATGCTCTGATGTGCACTAAATCCGACAGCCGTTGCAATGGGAAAGAATGTTTCATATCTGCATGCCAAATACGTGGCAAATAAGTGGATGGAGCGCCCTCAATAAGGGGTCCCGACAACAATCGGCTATTCCCATTCATGTCCTTTCTGACTTCTGTCTTCTTTCTTTGCACCATCCTCTGTCCTTCTTACTTCCACTTCAACACAACTTCAATATCCATCTACCCTCAAACGCTTTTAACGTCATACAGCAATACACAGCATTACTCAGCAACGCACCAGAGTAACAACTAAGAATTGAGCGCCGATTACGATGCCTCGAATGCCGAATGTCTGTGGACCGATTCTCGTGGTTCTCATTGCCGTGCTGGTCGCTGGCATGCTCTACGAGAACACCAACAACTCAACTGTATCCTGGACTGAACCGAGACAGGATTCCATGCGCAACAAACACGATAGTCAGCAACCGCTGCCACCGCCGCAGTGTTCCAATGTACGCCTTGATGCATCATAGTCATTGGGATTTTTTTTTATTAATTTAACATTCCAGAAGGACTGACTCTCTCTTTGATCATTAATCTCTGACCTCTTGGTTTCATATTAGCCCTCAGGGTTGATAGGAGACTCGTCCTGTTGCGATTACGAAACTGTAGGAAAGCTCAATGTTGACTTTTCCACCAAGCTGCACGAGATCGTCAACATGCCCTTTTTCCGGTAC
Organism: Gamsiella multidivaricata; assembly: GCF_025024155.1. Lineage (NCBI taxonomy): Eukaryota > Fungi > Mortierellomycota > Mortierellomycetes > Mortierellales > Mortierellaceae > Gamsiella > Gamsiella multidivaricata. The sequence continues at coordinate 101,976 of NW_026251765.1, forward strand.
TTTAAGGTACTTTTGCCCTCTATACGATCAGGGACGGATCCCCATGGCAGCTTTTTACATAATTTGCTTGCTGAATTGTTCTACATAAACTATTCTAGGTCAACTTGTACAAGGAATGTCCCTTCTGGAACAATGCAGGGCTTTGCATGAATGAAGATTGCTCCGTGGAGACCATAGACCAATCTCGAGTTCCTGAACAATGGAAGGCTGCCAACCTGGCAAAGGTTTCAATGTCGTCAAACCCGGTATGTCTGTAACCGACAATTACCTCCTTTGTTCTAATGAAATCAATACAGGATGGTTCTGACCAAACTCTTCTACCTCTTTTGATTTATTTTCTTCCTTGCAGCTTTTTGGAGCACTACCAACAAGACCGCTGATGAAGGAACAGGACTTTTGTGTCCCAGAGACAGGTGCAGGTGAAGTTTATGTGGATCTCAGGGACAATCCCGAAAGATTCACGGGTTATTCTGGCCCCTCTGCTGCCATGGTCTGGAAGGCGATCTATGAGGAGAACTGTTTTGACGTGTCCAAGGAGATGACAGCAGGATGCCAGTACTGTGAGTCAGAACGAGCAAAACTCAAGGACCAGAGCAAGCATGCGGACGATCACGACCATGGAAAGGAGAACATATTGGTACCACCGGAGCCTGCACCCATGAAGTCAATCAAGCCCTCACGGGAAGAGATGAACGAGATTTTTTCGCGAGTACCCAAGGACAAGAATGAGCTCCAGCAGTTGATGCAGGGGATCGCCAAGGATGGCGGTGACGAAGAGTCTTGCCTCGAGAAGCGGGTTTACTATCGCTTGATCTCTGGTAAGAACCCGATGTACAGCCATGGCGCTCCTGGACATGGCCGTCAAAACTTGAGAACTTTGATTGGTAACATATATTTCTATTTTTATTTTCGTACTTGTCGTTCTCAATCCTCGCCATGATAGGACTTCATGCCTCAATCTCGATCCATATCTGCGACGAATGGTTCAACCAAACGACGGGTGAATGGGGTCCCAACCTTGATTGCTTCATATCCCGTGTTGGTATGCATCCCGAGCGTCTCGAAAACATTTACTTTGATTACGTTGTGATGCTGCGGGCCGTCTCCAAGATCTCGGACTTTTTGGCTGGATACGAATATCTGACGGGAGATGAGTCCGTGGACAGAGACATCATGACTTCGGTGAGGGAACTAGTGAGTCTGGTGAAGAACTGTCCGCCCACGTTCAACGAAAAGCTGCTGTTTTTGGAAAACCAGGGACAAGGAAAGCAGCTCAAGAGCCAGTTCAGGGATCACTTTAGGAACGTAACAAGGGTCATGGACTGCGTTGGGTGTGAAAAGTGCCGACTGTGGGGTAAGGTCCAGACGCAAGGTAAGGCAACAGCGGCAACGATTATGACATGTACATGTAACCATGTAATGGCTATGTTAGTTTTGTAAAAGCGTTCTTGTGCTAACATTTTCGTACTTTTTTTTTATCCTAAAACTAGGACTTGGAACGGCACTCAAGATTCTCTTTTCATACGACGATGCCGCTCTTCAGTAAATTGTGCTTCCCCCATTGCCTATACCTTGCTGCCGTCAGTCCTTGATGCCCACTAACCTATACCTATTTTCGTCTATTTGATTTTGCAGGGGCCACAAGGCGAACAGCATCTTGACACGATCCGAGATTGTCACCTTGATCAACACATTCAATCGACTTTCTGAGAGCATATCAGCCATTGAGAGATTCCAAGTCATGTATAAGGAACGTCTCGAGAGAGAGCAAGCCCAGATTTCGAGCTCATTCTCAACAAAGTCTTTTATCAAGGCACCTTCCAAGGAAGAGGATGATCGCGATGCCATTGTTTATAAAGTATGGCTTTCAAGGATCAGTAGAGGCGTCTCTTCAACATACAGCAGACTGGATTCCATTTTGGAGAGCAGGAATATCACACAGCACCGCATCCCATTAAGGAACCTTGCATCATGGATCCCATAAATAAACCAATAAACCTACAGGTTGATACTATAAAAATTATAAACCCCCCCCCCCCCCCCCCTCCAAAAAAAAAGATACTTGTTCCTACCAAGACTACCGACTCAGAGTGACCAGAGACGCGTCTGCGGCCACTACAAAAACTAAAAAATGCAGTGCAAAGAAAAGGAAGGGCCGAACCGGGAATTGAACCCGGGACCTCTCGCACCCTAAGCGAGAATTATACCACTAAACCATCCGGCCACCGCTTCTTGGTGGAACGACTGTTACAATGATATATATTTCTATAACTAAATCGTCTTCTCATATTGCCTTTTTTTATGGCATTTTCCTGCGTTTTTATTGCGATTCCTTGCACTTTTTTCATCTCCCACCTTGGCATAGTGGTTAAACTGCCAGCCCACCAGCTATGGGTCCGGGGTTCGAGTCCCGGAAAGGTCCAGAGAAATCTGGGCCAGGCGAGGATCTTGGTTGAGTATTTATACTTTCGACCCAACAGAGTTTGAGGCGTCAAGCAAGGGAACTACACCAAGGCTAAGATTCAGGTGGCCACTACCCCAAACCATAGTGTGTACTTGAGTGGCGGTACGTCGGCATCCCCCTCCTCCCCGCCAATGGAAAGAACGATTTATCGTTGCAACGCGCCGAACTCCGCTACAAGAGGGTCTGCTAGGGTTTGGGTTTCCTTCCCCGAGGCTACGTGGAGGCCTCAAATACAATCCACGGCGAAACGAGCACTCCCCCCCGCCCATCCCATGACTAGGACGGTGCGGTTTCCCAGCAAGACAAAGACAAGTTCCAGCGGAGCCCCAAGAATAAATTTCAAGATCAAGGTCCGAACGATGCGCCGCAAGCCAGTGCCGTGTCAAGAAGAGCATACAACCAATTAAATGCTATGTGTACATGTCCCAGCAAAATTGTAAAATAAAAAAAAAATTCTTTTGCTTTTTCAACTTTTAAAACATACTGATGAGGTGTGGTAGGAAATCCCATGTCGTTGAAGATTTTTGTTAATTAAAAAAAAAAAAAAAAAGCAATTGTTGCGCGGGCTCGAGGAATGTGACCTGTCAACTGGCGACTGTGGATTAGTTCTGCTTTGATGGAGAGGACAACTGTAGTAGGTCGTTACTAGCTAGTCTGATAGATTTGCAGAGTCAACTGACTCGAGAGACAAATTGTTATAAAAAAAAACGCCTTCTCGTGCTTTCGGAATTGATAAAGGCATTTTTTGCAGTCAATAGTCTTTTCTGATAGTTTAAACATCTATTTTTTCGCGCCATCAGCTTCTTTTTTTTTTTTTTTTTTATACAACTCGATGGAAAGGTGGTCTAGGAATAACGCTCTGGCATAGTTGAGACTCGACGTGATGAAGTGATTAGGAGGATGTCAATTTCTTAAAATGTTAGAGGATCGTGGCTAAAGGACGACTTTTACGCACAATAGGCAGTGTAGGGAGCAGGGGCCATAGGTTCGCCACTCATGTGGTCATTGATTATGAAATATGGATCCGTTGCGACATAGTCGGGGCGGACAGCTTGCTGTTTGCTTTCTATCCTTCAGACCACAGTTAATAAATCCCATGTCTTTGAGGGTTCTCGTTAAAAAAAAAAGGGATAACGCTCTCGCATAGGTGGTCCTCTGAAATTTTTCAGACGATGCGGGCTTCATATGTAATCCTGCATTTTTATTGGTCAATTCTGTTTTCTGCTCTTTTTCCCTATTCATTCCTCAACATCCGTAAAATCACAAGGGGACAGATATCAACCGCGCTTTCTGCCTGGGATGTGTGCCTCGACCAATAAAAATGCAAGATTACATATGAGGCCCGCATCGTCTGAAAAATTTCAGAGGATGCGAACACGGACTGTACGTGTATAGCACAGCTGTATGGATTCATCATGCAGATGCTACAAGCTGCAACAGGTTGTCGATAGCTCTACAGCACTAAGTGCCAACTGTAGGAGTCTTGGACTCGCATTTGCCATAGTACACTGGCTAGCCAACCCCTTGTGGACCGATTGAAGTAGTTGAACTGTATCAGAAATTTGGCACCTTTGGACTTTTGGCTCTAATATCATATCACATAGCCCTGGTTTTACAGCAAATTTCTTTATTTGCGTTTAATAGCTGTTTGTTTTGCCGTCCATTTTCACCCCGCGTATCTTAATGCACTTTGTACTTTTATCTAACTACGCTCGACAAGCGCGCGAATGCGATGGACAAGTAGCTCAATGAAACTGCTCCTGGAGCTATTGTCCAATCCGACCCTCTCCTGTGTCAGCTCAAGTCCCATAATACTGTCCAGCATAGGCTTGATTACATGTCCTGCATCTCGCTTCAAAGCCTGTGCCTCTGCCAATGTTGGCTTGAAGTTCTTAGACAATTGGCTCTGGCTCTGATTCAAGCCTGCATTCGAGGATGTGAATGCGCCAAAACCGTTGGATCCATGGCCAAAGGAGGATGACCCAGCGCCGTTGATGCTATTAGACTCACTGCTGTGTCCAAACCTTGACACGCGTAGTCCTGACTGTGACGCTGTGCCATCCAGTAGGCCAGGATATTGCCCAAGATAGTACTCGAGATGTCTCCAGAACACAACCAGCGACGTCTCTAGCAGGTCTATTATAGATTATGGGAAACTATGGATCAGATCGTGCCTCAATTTGAAATACATCACGCTTTTTATACCAAGTGTTCACTTACACAAATACGACAGAACCTCTTGAGTCGACGACAACAGCATCTTCTGTAAGACTTGGACCGCCAGTTGGTCGCGCTGGATTGCGACCAGGCCCTCTAGATAGTCCTCATCTGATGCGTCAAGAATATCCTGCTTTTCCTCGGGCGTCAACGACTCGATGTTGGCCAGTTTGAGCGACTGAGTCTGGTGTCGGACCAAGGCCTCTTGGACCTCATTAGCTATGCGGCCCAGAAAGCTGACCAATGTACCCAATGACGGTACTGTAGCCGAATCATGTCGGCTCGTCACATTCGAGATGTTCCATGTGAAAAGCGGCGTCAATGGTTTCGGTGCTATTCAGTAAGAATATAAGTAAATATTAACAAGTGGATACAGGTCAGAGATAACCTTGCGGAAGTGTTACAAGTTATGTCAAGCAACAAACATGTTTCAGTTCACATACCAGCACGATCAACACTGTCTGTGCTGATTTGGCAGTACGACAAGAGGTTCTTGCAAATGTCGCGAGCAAAACTCTTGGTGTCACGCTGGAACAGGCTCGTGCCCGTTCTAGCGGTCAAGGCAGGCGCCATCACGCTTGCCATGTACAGTTCAGCGTCGCTGACTGGTTGCAATGACTGGGCCCACAGGTCGGCCGAAAAGTACTTGGGAATCAAGGCCAACATCAAGCTGTGGAGCGATCCAAAGACGGATGTTGTAGACTAATTGTATGTATACAAATAAATAAATAAAAATAAAAAAGGCTGGGTAAGCATTGATGCATATGGTTGAGACATTACATTGGCAGGCGATGCCATCTTGCATACGCTGGATGCTGTCGTCTTGGCGACAATATGGCCTGCTAGTTGGTTCAGGAAGGCAGTGACAGCACGAAGCTCACGAAGAGTGTTGATAGTAGTAGGGTGTTCGTTGTCTCTGAGGATGGACGCAAAGGTATCTTGGTGGCTGGTCACAAACAGTTCCGCCTACATGAATAATTATCAATGAGCATGTAAGCTTGCCAATTCTATCATGTTGAATTGTCATGAAGAGAGGAATCCCATAGATAATATGGAAGAGCGATTAAAGTACCTTGCTGGTAGCAGTACGGTGGTTGCGGCCAAGGTTAGTCAAAATGGCGACAGCGACTTGAAGTATTGGATACACGATATTGTGGTAGCGGTTGCTCTCTGTCTGCTCGAATGGACCGAAATCTGTGATAAAATAGAGATAGGAGCCAATGTAAGGTACACCTTTTTTTGTTGCTGCAAACCTTGTTCAAAGTCACCGCAAACATTATCTTACCGTTCGAGTTCAAATCCGATCGCATGTCGATCACTGTGGAGGAGCTGGTCAGAATGTCGAAGAAGCCATACTCGAGCAATTGTTCCGCACCATCTCTGCGTTGTGCGATACGCAAGAACAAGGTCATTCTCGTCTCGCTCACGAACGGCATTCTGCTCACTCGTCCCTTAACGCTTGCCTGCAGCTCCAAATCCTCACGCGCCATGATGTCGATAAAGTGCTTCAGATAATTGCGCTGTACCATATGCACAAGAACCCTGTTGGTCACCTCTTTCTCATACAGGCCATAGAGCGTGTTCAAGAGCGTAAAGGCAGCAATCTTGCAGACCTGGTCCACATCCGACGCGTCTCTGCAAATGATCTCCAGTAGACGCTCACCTGCATCCGACACCAAGACTTGATTTCCGAGCTCAAGCGCATCCCTCACATTATTGCCGTCCTTGCTCTGTCTACTGCTTAAGCGTTGCCCGTCAGCGGCGTAGACTCGTGGTGTCTTCGTGCTCTTGTGGGTTTCTCCTTCTGAGCGCGTGTATTGAAAGTAGTTGACCAGGGTCGAGTACAGGTTGCACCGAGACTGAGAGGTGCCCGGACGAAGGATGCATGCAATGATGTTTCTCGCTACACGATGAAGGCGCTCGGCGGGAAGGCGGGCGTCGATCTCACTGGGGTCTGTCGATGTCGCCTGGAAAATAAACTGACGGAAGTGATCTGCACGAAGACGCTGAAGGACCGCAAGAGCAACCTTGCCCAGGATAGTTGTGATATCCGCCGGGCAATCGTTCTGTAGCTTAGCAAGAATGGCATCCAGGACGTCGTAGAGTATCGTCTCGCGCTGCTCGACCTTTAAAAGATCGAAACCAGGACCAAGGGTGATCTCAACCAACTCGCGCCATGACTCAAACGCGGTTCTCCTTCCAGCCTCCAGGTTCCTGACATGATTTCTGGCCAAGCATTGCTCAACGACGGCAATCATCTCTGCGTGTGCGGCAGCCTTATGCGCAGGCCCCGAAATCACGTTTTCGCTATCGAGTTGCGACTTGCGAGCCAAGAGAAGAGAGAAAACCTGGCGCACATCATACAACTCAACTCCATACTCGTCCTTTTGCAGACACAAATCCTCGGTGACATCAGGGAAGTAATAGCGCTCCACGGTCCTGACTTTCAGCTCGTCTTCCCATGAAAAATCGAAGGAGTCCAGGAGTTCCAAAATCTTCATGCGTGGCTGAACCAAGTTGCCGTTGCGAGACCTGGTAATCGAATACATGAAGTCGTCCTCGTCTGTTCCGCGTGAAATGTCCGTGTTGTTGTAGAGGAGGGAGAGTAAGCTAACTGCCTCTCGGCGCTGGTTCGTGTCGCAAGCGATGCGCAACTCTAGGGCCGATGTACGCATAACCCATGAACGATGGTTGAGTTGAGCGAGCAGGCTGAAGAAATCAGCTCTGAGTTGCGAACCATCCACTCGCGTAAGGACACCATGTGACCCTTCAAGTCCATCCTCGAATCTAATTGGAAGTGCCCGCAGCTGTCTGTAGAAGAAGGCCTCCCTTGTACGGAGGAAGCGGATGGTTGGTGAAGTTGTCTCTGGCTCGGAACAAAGTCGGTAGATTAGCTCCTGACATTTTTCTGCGAGACGAGGATGGGTGATATATAGGGGAATGGACGTCGACATGCTATAGTCCACGTCTTGACCGTCCATTCCACGTCGCAGCAAGTCCAGTATGACATGCAGTGCGGTAACAGCGGTAAGGTTTGAAAGCGCATCCAAGTCTTCGGGGCTATTGATCTTTGTTGATGTGGGGTAGCCGAGCAGAAAATGGGCGATCGAGGGTGGACTGCGAGATTCGTCCAGGTTGTCGAGCAAGAGTCGCATGATCTGGAGTCGGATCGTAGATGTAGTGATAGCGGGTGCTACAAGAGTAGCCCCTTTCTGGACGGCCTTCTGGGGCTCTGATCCGTCAAGAGCCATAGAATTGTCGATCTGCTGCGCTCCAAACTCAACTGTCTGCTCATCGTCCTCGTCCTCCAGTTTCTGCACAAAACCATAGCGAATCTGATTCGAGCGAGACGATGACTCCAAAAGACGAACCAACCGGTTGATGATTACGCCTCCCTGGCTTTCTCCGTTTGTGAACAGGGGCGAGGCCGAGAGTCGATCCAGGATCTCGATCGACAATGAGCAAATCTCAAGGCTAACTTCGCAGTTAATGTAGCAGGCAATGTCGACGATGGTGGCGTTGCTAAAGCTCAAATGCTGCTCCATTGGCGCCAGCGAGGACAAGACAGAGTTTTGACCGGTGGTTGTCAACAAGATCTGAACAATGTACTCCATGAAGAGATCCTGAAGCTGCATAGTCTTAGTTACAATCCTGAAGCACCTGGCGATAGAGGACTTGAGGTGAGGTGTCGTCTGGTCATCCTTGTTAAGGACGTCAACTCCAGTGCCCATGATGCGGAAGATCTCGCTCAAAACATCTCCACCAGACAAAAGTCGTGTCAAGATCTCAAACGCTGGATGAAGAGTGGCGCGAAGAGCACTGTTCTTTTGAGCCTCGATGGCGGTGTGATCCTGGTCCTTCTTGAGCGCGCTACCGAGGGTGAAAGGGCTAATGTTGAACGACAACAGACACCGCTCCACAAGGTTGAGACATGCATCAACCACTTTCCACTTTTCGTTGGCAACACGATAGGTGCGGTCGAGGGCCTTCACAAAGATCATATCCAGGACGAACCGCACATAGGGAATGATTCCGGGTTGGCGATGGCCGGTTCCGAATTTGGGTAGAATTGCTAGGGAGCTTCCTGCAAGGATCTCCTCTGGGTTTAAGGGCACCTGAACCAAGCTACTCAAAAGGCGAATGAAGGCGACTGTTTCGGGGAATGTCTTGTTGGCGGTTTCGATCTCCTCAATGTCGTAGCCGATCCCGGAGTCCAGGTTTTCATGTTCCTGACGAGGTGAGGCGGCAGGGACTGGTGCCTTGTCTCCTGCAGGCACAACCTGATCCGGTGGTGGAGCGGCGTAGGACTTGGGTAAGATCCTTGCTTGTTCCATATAATCCCAAACAAGAGTAGCAGTGTCGCTTCCGAGTGCCGAAGGTGTAGCGAAAGCGGCGATGGCGTCCAGGATACTGGCCTTCAAGTCAACAGAGATAGGGCAGATGAAAAAATGGAACAGAAGATGGATAACCTGGTACTGTTTTGAGTCATTCATGGCTGTGCGGGCAACAGCAGAGTACTGTGCCACGACGCTCAAGAGGTGCAGGAACGACTTCAGCAGAGCCTCTTCCTCAGGCCGAATCTTTTCAATCTGCCCTCCTGCAGAGAAGTCCGCATTCAGTCGCTTGGTGTAGAAGTCGATCGCCTCGAACAACTTTCCCCAGGAGCATAGAGTGTTGGGGATTGCTGAACTTTGTGTACCATAGCGGCCGCCATTACTTTTCAGAAACTCATAAGCATGATGAGCGCATTGAGTTCCGGTGGCGAGTGATCCCAGCATATCGAAGAACGAACGCGCAGTGTTCTTACAATCGGCACCCCACTTGAGAAATCGATAGAGTCGGTCGTCGTTGTTGGGCCAGAAGCGAATCCCTGCCTCAGGACGATCCTTGTAAATTAGAGCAATCATCGTGAACAACGCGCTGAGATCGTTCCGGGGTGCTGCTGCGGCTACCTGCATCTGTGATTGCCTGATTGAAGATTGATGGGCAGTGACATCTTCCTCCTTGTGCTTGATCTTCCTGAGCAGAGGCAGCATGGTGATGACAAAGTCCCGAACGGTCAACTCGAGAAGAGCGAGAATTCCGTCCTTCATGCAAGTATCCAGCTCAACAATGACCGGCTTTCCGACAGTTGTGTCGAATCCATCCGCGTTCTGGTCGACAATGCCGAGCGATGCTCTAGGAATATCGAAAGGAGCCTCGATCTGATCTCCATTAGCGATGGTCTGCGACTTGAAACCGAGGATATAGTTGACAATGAATTGAAAGGTATCCGACGCAACAGCGCTCTCGGCCACAGTTTGCAACTCATCCTCTGATAAATCGCTACTGCGATAATTCTGCACGTTCCCGATGCAAAGGATGAGCTGAAGGAGGACTGCTCCCTTGATGGCGGGAACTGCCCAAGCAGAGTTGCTGATCAGTTGTGCGTATTCTGACGTGAAAGAGTCGTGGGTCATGTAGTCGGGGAATTCGTCGTCAGCCTTTCCACGGATCCGCATGTGCTCTCCAGAGACTTCAAGCGCTGCCATAACAGTGACGGTAAGATACGTGGCGATAGGATCAGAGAGGTTGGTTTGCTTTAGACTGACGATAATCGCTTTCAGGACTGTACTGGAGAGTTCATGGCAAAAGGCAATGTCGAAGAGGGCTGTGGCGAGGAGAGCGCGTTCCTGTCTAATGTATTCGAGGCGCTTTTCGTTGATCGACATACCCAGCTGCGCGACCAGCGTAGATGTCTCGGTCATAGCATTCTTAATAGCCGTCGCCTTCTTCTCCAAGCCTTCGATCAGCTTCAACGCCTTACTCGCAAGATTGCCCTTGGCTGGATCCAGAAGGTCGTTCCTGAAAGGCACTATTGCGCTGCTGAACTCTGTTGGTGAATCAAATGTGCTGGAGGTATCCAAGATGGCGTTGATGACCTGAATCAGAGCGATTCTCTCTCTGTGGAACAAGATGATGGCTGTCTGAACCGGGGTTCTATCGTACTTGGCTTGCAATTCGAGGCCGTAGCGGAGTAATGAGGAGGCGACATATTCGTCAATTTCCAAGTGGTCCGAGAGGAGAATCGCTTCCGAGATGAACTGCTCGTTGACCGTGTTGATCTTGCCATCGATCACAGGAGATCCTATCATGAAGAACATCAGCCGGTTTAGAGTAAGACGTAGAGGTTAGTAGACACGTCCGACTGCTTTTAAGTCAAAGTCAATATAGATTGGACAAGCACTTGGCCGCGGCAATCCTACCAAGCTTCAGCTGGGCTCTGTGGGTAGCATTTGGCGCAGGTGTTTCCAAGACCGCGTAGATGGATTGCTTTTTGGACTCTATTTCACGCAAGACCTCGTAGACGTAGTCGCGCGAGTCCGACCGCAAGGCGATCTGTAGTTTGCTGGAAAGTTCCCCGAAGGCCGGCGTCCACTGCTGTTCCATGACACGTATTGGCACGAGGAAGAGATCGTTCGTCCGCAGGAGGTTTTTGTTGGCGCGTGTGGCTCTTGGTCGTAGCAAGGACCCAGATTACTCGCGATGAAAGAAAAAAAAGGAAAAAAACGTAGACAGGAAAGCCGAGGTGTGCCCCGTGTCCGATTCCGATTCCCTGGTTGTCGAGAGTGCGAATGTTTTTTGGGGAGGGAAGAGGACAGGGAAGACAGAAGGGAAGGCAATGAGGAAAGGTACCGATGAAGATCACTGGAGAGCTGTTTTGCAGTGACTTTTCCAGGTATACCCTTAAGGGTGCACACACCGTCCACTTGCTTCTGAAATCGCGACGCGTTCTCCATCTTCTCGTCTGCACAAGCACTATCCCCGTTATACGCCCATTCCAACAAACAAGCATGTCCCGCATCATTCTCATACCAGGAAACGGAAATGACCGCGTCGAGGCCTCTATGTGGTATCCCTCTGTCATCGACACGCTCGCTGCGGCTAAGGATCCTAAGACGGGCCAGCTGCTGTTTCCCGGACAAGGAGTCTTGAAGACATTCCCAGACCCCTACGACGCACACGAGGAAATTTGGACCAAGTTTATGGAGGATAACATCGAAATCAATGAGGAGGATGTCGTTATCGGTCACAGCACTGGAGCTGCCGCCATCATGAGGTACATTGAGACCAGGAAGGTCAAAGGCGTTGTTCTTGTGAGTGCGTATCACTCTGATCTTGGAGATGTCACAGAGGTATGTCTCTACGGTGTGAACTAAATTTGATTGGACCCGCAAGGAATGCGGCAGCATGCTGAATAATACCTTTGAATAGAGAGAATCTGGATATTTCAACCGCCCTTGGAACTGGGACGCCATTTCTGCGAACGCGAGCTGGATCACACAGTTCTGTATGTGAAGATGATAAGAACGTATTCGCACAAGATGCCATTGTCATGATGGTGATGAACGCTGACAGCTGTTACATGTGCTTCTGCGGCTTTACAGCAAGCCCAAGTGACCATCTGGTTCCTATCGACGAGCAGCGCGACGTGGCAAGTAAAATTGCCGGAGTCGACTACATTGAACTCCCAGGTCGAGGCCATTTCATTAACGATCGCGACTTCCCTGAGCTGGTTGCCAATGTTATCCAAAAGATGTCTTCATAGTGTTTCTAAAGAATACAATCCTCTGTATTTTTTGTTTTATTCTTTGTCATTTCGATGTCGAAGCAAAAAAACAAGTCGGAAGAGAAAAATTCATTCTCACTATGTTCTGAAATATGCTATGATTATCTTGCTTGCCATACGTATCGCGAATCGCGCTCATCCCGATTCTGAGGTCCTGCTCCCTGGGGTCATTATGAAATAAGAATCATCCAGGCAATGATAAAGTAGAACAAGAATAATGGATAGACACCGAGGGCTCGTCGGTTGGCCAGATTAGAGTCCGACAGAAATCCGAGAGAGGCCCATGAGGCCCAGGCAAAGGCAACTCCGCATAACGGCAACCTGATGTAAATGCTAGACACGACTATCGAGACCACGCTGACAAGCACCAGTGGGAACAAACAGTATCCAATCACACAGACGCTTTGGAAGAACGACCTAAAAAGTATAGAGCGAGATATTGAGAAAAATCAGCATTCGTTTGCATAGTATCGCCTCTGCAGCAACCGATGCGTTTCCAATATAGCGAAAAGACATACACTCTTCCTCCGAGAAGCTTAGCGTTCACTGTGACGACTGCAGATCCCAGCCAGACGATGATGAAGATCCAGGTGAAGACGGTAATCTTTTGAGCCGGTTGCGCTCTCATACTCAAAACACTATAAGTACCAATGACAAACATGAGATACATTAGACGCAGGTCAATTGGGGCATAGAAAGAGGACGCCGCAACACAATGGAACGAGGGAGACATACATCGACAATGTCAGACACATCAGAAGAGGGCCCCAAAGATCCCCTGCGATAGTGGGCATGATCAAACTGTTAGCTTCATCATTGATTCAGGCATCCAAAGGTGTGAAGACGTCCTGAATAACCATTACAAGGCGAACATACAATCCTTGAGAATATCCTTGCGTCCCTTGGGGTATAACACTTGTTGTAGCTTCGCTCCAACGTTACGAAGATCGCGGAGCTATATGGAATGATATGCCAACATGGAGGTAATGAACTGTGAGCGTTCCACGTTTCGGCAAAAAAAAAAAAAAAAAATAGACTGCTTCCCATCTACAGCGGCTCAAAACAAGATATCCTGTGAACGATGAAGACCCATATATCGCTGAACGTACAAGGGTCTCTGAGACGGGCTCGTCGAGGGTATCGATGCCATTGCCCATCATTGCTTGACCGACGCCAAGGCCAGAGCTACTGCCGATGTTGCCGCTGATGCTACTGGTGCTGCTCGACCCAATGTTTCCAGAGACTTTTGGCAGGGAACTCTTGACAGGGCTAAGAGGCTTTTGTCCAGGAAGAGGTACATCGTCTGGTTCGATGGATGGCGAGTTAATGCGCTGGGGAATGTTGGTCTCGAAAGGATTGTCGTACGTGTCAGAGTATGAAGTGGCCTCGACGTAGCTGGGTGCCGCCGGCGACAAAAAGTCATCTGGCTCGACCAGGCTGTTGTGGTTGTTGTGGTTGTTGCTCATAGCTGATTGTCCTCTTCCTGTGTGTGTCGGTGTTGATGTGATGTTGTTGTCCTAAACAAGCAAACGAGATGAAGCTGAACAGAGTTGGAACGATGCTCAGCCAAGAGAAACAAAAAGCAGAAATAGAACCAACTGAACCCCGTGACGCGTTGCAAGATAACTAGTTTATTAACCGCTGCTGCTTCTGCTGCCTCTTGCTTTGCAACAATTGCCTTGGCAGTTGCCTCCCACGTTGGAGCCTAGGTACCACTCTCATGACCATATTACGGCTTCTCGCCCCAGACAGTGACCCTCAATCTGCGGCGAAAGATCCAGTCGCCTCGATACTAAATCGTTCAGATACTCAAGGATCCCTTTAGACTCGGATGCTGACACGCCATTGATCTCCCGCGTAAAGACCGAGTTGGTGTATACAGACTTCCAGACGGCCACTGGATCTGCACGGATAATAGGATGCTCGGAGTCATTCAGCTTGCCGAAGGTCTTGCGGCCAGTGTTGGCTTGGAAGACGCGGAAAATGCCCGAGGTGGGTAACTGCTAAACCCTCAGAAGCGTCTTGCGGGCTAAGAGAGATCGTCATACACCTGGTAGCCATTGGACCAAACAGTGTCTCCGCCCGCCTTGGGGATCTCGTCAATTTTCAGAATTGAGAAGGAAGCGGGAGCTGGTTCAAAAGAGCAATCTGAGTGCCAAGAGCCGTTTGTGTTGTAACGTCCGGGAGGGTTATCAACGCGATGAAAGAATACGTGGTCAGTATACAATGCTCATTTGTATAGTCAAGGAAGAAACACAATAGCGGAAACTGGTCTGTCGTTACCTTAATCGAGAGTCCAAAACGATGAGTTCGGGATTCTCATGGCCATGAAGAGCGAGAGGGTGGATATGTAAGGGTCTAAACGGCGCAGAGGGGGTTTTTTTTCATATCGGTAGTATCCTTGGGCTCTCGAAGATGCCCTCCTGTTTCCTGGACTCGAATGTTCTGATTCTGCAGTCTCTTTTTTGTTGGCATCGAGCAATTTTTGTGGACATACGAAAAAGATAGTCAGAATCAGAGATATTATTCTGGAGAAATAAACATGGCTTTTTGTTGAATTATCCTCCAACGCGCGCCTAGCTTGGCATGTTGCTCGCTGTCCAAGTGATCCTGGTCGCGGAAAAAGACCACGCCGCGCTCGGCAATGAAAGCAGCAAGCTCCTCACTCTGCTGTTCAGTCAACTGGGACAGCTTGATGCCTCACAGCTCGGTTCTAATCTTGTGTGAGTAATCGATGCGTCTAGTCACACTCGCGAAGAGGGCCTTCTTTTCGCGATCGGCACCTTTGCCAGCGACACGGGTTGCATGAACTTTGCGGCCACTGAGAATGTCATCTTGCTCTGTTGCAGAGAGGATGACGTGGTCAGAAACGGTGGGTGATATTTTTACGTGTATTGACTTGTCGGGGTGTTAGTTGTGCTGTAGACCGAGTTAGCCTAGAAATGTCTTGTTGACGACTTGATTTTAATGATCTGAGATCCCTTTGTCATGGCCGGTGAGCATATATGAGTTAGTGAGACGCGACTTCATGAAAAAAAAAAATGTCGCGAAGGGGTAGTCTAGACAAACGATATTAGAAAAACGCGACATGGATGGCTGGATGGGATGATATGTCAGACGGAAACAATAGGTTGAGGGTGATGATCGATATGCTTTGTATGCCTGTACGCTGCAGCGCTAGGGAGGGCCGATACAAAGTTCCGGCAGTGAATGGCGACATGGCCTAGATGGGTTGCTCATTCAGTTTAAAATTCTGCACTCTCTTTCGTCCCAGCTGGAAGAACAAGGAAACAAGTACCGGTTTAGGAAACACAATGGCGAATAAACCTCACAAAAGCTGCATTCCATCTACTGGCTCCACATATTGCACGGATCGCACTGGCAAAGGCAAGTCATTCTACCAGTAAAGAGTCGTCCTTCAAGCGGTTTAAACCACGCAAGCGAAAATGCTCAGAGTTCTAGATCGTGGCTAGGTATTCCACACGGAAGCTGCTTAGCCCGAGCTGCAGGGCAAATGAAAAGGGTGTTCCTGAACTTAGTGATACTATTTGACATCAACAAATGCGTGGAGGCACATGCATACTTGACGCCTTTGATAGTTACGCTACAGTAGAGTTAGCAAGGCTGCAGCAGACACCATTGTATCTCCGTCTGAACAGCTCAGGGCCAGCAAGGAATGGCCGCAAAACGCTACCACCGCCATGCGTTCGGCATTCCTCAAGATACAGCCATGTGTTCTACATTGAAATAATCTTCCCTTCTACTCGCAGTTGACAATCATCAGTGTAGATGGCGACAACTCCTGCATAGGCAAAGACGCGTATTTTGGTCAGAATGGCAACATTTTCGAGAATGGTTGCATAGAGCGCGTAAACCTTAAAAGGTTCCGTGGGCCATAGTATGAATTCTATAACCAGCGCTCCCTGCAGGGGCTATTATCGCGGCCGCGTCTTCGCTCTCTTTCTTCGCACGCCAGATTGACGTTTGTGGCCAGGGGTTGACATCTGCACGGCGCAATGACATTAGTGCGATGGCGCAAGAGGAGGGTGTATCCTTTAAGCTTTTCGATAGTAGAAAGCAGCGTTTTCAACTTGCTCATGCTCCGTCGTACACTCATCGCAGAGTCCCAAGTCGCCATATTACTCGACCAGACATGTGGGGCGTCAGGCCTTGAATCGATCACAACAAAAACAAGCAATCTCACCAAGCGATCTTTCTCCGGCAACGTTTTTCTCCTCACGCGTGTCCAGTGTAGCGACGGTGCAGACCGTATTGACACAAGAACCTTTGTATTCCAAAAGCGAGTATAAAAAGGACCCATAGCAGCAGCCCTTCATAAAGCAGTTGAGATTCGACTCTGCTCCACCACTCAACTCCATCGCTCACTCTTTCTCGCATCCATACTTTCAATCTCGGCCAATACTTCGCCTCTTCATAACTCTACTATCACCTATTACCACAGCATATTCCCAATCATGACAGAGAAGGAAGAGGTTTACGACCTGGAATCCAAGCACCATGCCGAGACAAAGGGTGGCAGCGCTAGTGTCGCATCCACGCTTACCGCTCCCGATTCCCCAGATGCGAAACTGCGTGCCCTGGGTGAGAAGAACGCCTACTACGACCATGGCCTAACGTGGACTGCCGAGGAAGAGAAGAGACTCGTTCGAATATTCGACTTGAGAGTGCTCTCTTGGATTGGTGTGATGTGTAAGTACATCCTATGCATCTTAATTGTCGTTGGACAAGACTTGGCATGCACTTTCTAACATAAGATATCTCTATCTCTCTGTGTGCTATTCCCAGTCTTCTTCCTTCAATTGGACCGTGGAAACATGTCCAATGCCTTGACAGACAACTTGATGTTCGATCTGAACATCGACCTCAACACCATTACCCTTGGGACCACAGTCTTCATCCTCTTTTTCTGCATCTTCGAGATTCCCTCCAACATGGTCATTCGCCGCATCGGCCCCCACCGCTGGATTCCGTTCCTTATGTTCTTCTGGGGCCTCGCCACAGCCTCTCAAGTCTTCCTCCAGGACAGGGTCTCGTTCTTGATTTGCCGCGCTCTCGTCGGACTTTTTGAGGCCGGATACATCCCTGGCATTGCCATCTACTTGACTACTTACTACAAGCGCGAGGAGATGGCTCTACGACTGTCCGTCTTTTGGTCCACTCTCTCGATTGCTAACTCTTGTGCCGGTGTACTATCATATTTCGTCCTCCAGATGCGAGGCATTGCTGGATTGGCCGGCTGGAAATGGCTCTTCCTGATCGAGGGACTTGCCACTACGGTCGTCGGAGCGTTGTCCTTCTTCATCTTGCCTGAGGGCCCCACGGCCACGAAGGGCTACCTTCGCTTCTCCGGATATCTGACCGAGCGCCAGGAACTCATTGCAGTGACACGACTGATTCGAGATGACCCCTCTAAGGCTGATTCTGCCGCGAAAGTTGTCCCCAAGGAGGACGTATGGCGTGCAGTGACTTCGCCCAAGGTCTGGCCTAATATCCTGATCGGGTTCTTTGGCCTGTTACCCTCAACTCCCATTAGCGGATTCGCGCCCCTGATCCTTAAGATGCTGGGGTTCAATGCCTTGAGGTCCAACTTGATGATTATCCCTGGCTACCTCCTCAGCTTGATCATTATGTCCACGGTCTCGTACTCGTCCGATCGATTCAATGAGCGTGCGTTCCATGGTGCAGCAGCGACATTGTACTACGCGGTCTGTGTCGCGGCCTTGGCACTCTTGCCAATCGGCGCAAGCAAGTACAGTCTGTACATTTGCCTGATCTTTACCATGGGGGCCCAAACCTGCTGGCATCCTGTTAACGTATGTCAAAATGAACTGTGGCGCTATCTGAGGTCTAATATTTACAAAAGGCATCATATTTATTATTTCTTTGCTCCTCCTCCTTTCTTCGAACAGGCTGCATGGATCGCCGGTAACACCGCGCCAGTAGGGAAGCGCACGATCGCTCTGGCCATGTATATTATTTCTGTCAACATCACTGCCATCGCAGGCACCAACATCTTTCGTGCGAAGGATGCCCCTCGCTTCATCACAGGAATGTGGGTCTTATTTGGTTCCCTTGCTATCACCATCTCCCTGTTCATCTTTCAAAGATTCCATCTCAAGCGCATCAACGCGAAACGTGCCCAGACCACCAAGAACTGGACTGCAGAGGACTGGAAGCATTATGACGAGACAACCAAGGACGTGGGCGATGATCGGTTGGATTTTGTCTACACATACTAATTTTGTACATACATCTTTATCTTTGAATATAGCAGTTTCATTCCCATTTCCCCGATAATAAATACTTCACGTTATTGTTGCCACCATTTCGTTTTGTTTTGTTTTTTGTTTTGAATATGTATGATTTATTCCGTCTCCTCGACGCGTTCCCGCATCTCATTAGAGACGCAGGCTCTAGAGCGTTGGACAAACCCAGTCCATCATGTCTTACTCTAACTTTTTCGCCTTCTCCTTGGCAGCGGCATCGGCCTTGGCCTGCTTGGCCTGCTTTGCGTTCTTCCTGTAAAAGTTGTAGAAGAGGCCGAGCATGGTCCACATGTAGAACCAGAGGAGAGCAGTGATGAAGAAGGGGTATCCGGGGCGGCCCAAGACCTTCATGGCATACATGTCCCAGGATGACTGGATCGACATCATACAGAACTGGGTCATTTGCGAGCGCGTAATGTAGAACTTGATGAACGACACCTGCTTGAAGCCGAGGGCCGACAGGAAGTAGTAGCCATACATGATGACATGGATGAATGAGTTCAAGGCAGCAGAGAAGTAGGCTAAGAGACATAGTACAATACAGAAAGGCGAGTTAGAAGGAACGTGGAAGGGCCCCGGAGTGAGTATATCAGAGAAGAACAGCATGGCGTAGCATGGCATTATTTACCTTCGCCGTTGGGTGCGACAAAAGTGACCAACCACCAGATGGTGAAGATGGAGCAGTGGTGGTAGACGTGCAGGAATGAGATCTGGCGGTTGTTCTTCTTGAGGACCATGATCATTGTGTCAACAAACTCCATAATCTTGGAGAAGTAGAACAACCAGATCATCTTGGCCATCTATAGATTAAAACGTACCGAAGAAATCGATGGGTCCCGTCAGTAAGACCGTGGGCATAAGCGTGGTTGCAGATCGCAGACATGGTTGATTTTTTAAGCACAGCAGCGTTTGGGAGAAAAGCCAGCCCATGTCACATAGATTCATGCCCCTGTCCCTGTTCCTGTCCATAGACAGCCTCATGCTACGCGACAGGCAGGCAACTCTCTTTTTTCCTCATGCAAAGGCAGCGGAAAAGAATACATGGGGACACAAAATTTTTTCTCTCTCTCTCTCTTCTTATCTTCAGATGTAACAAAACAATGTAGGCTGGAAGCATCTCCCTCATACAAAATACAACATGCCGTTCCTTCGCTGTTCTTCAGGTGCCAATGCACTGCTGGAGCGTGTTGGCGACACTTGGTTGGTTGGTTGGGTTGAGCTGGTTGGTTGGTACGTTCGTTTGCTTTGGTCCGCCGACAGTAGTCCCCTGGGGTGCTAACATATTCTTTCTCCGCGGCGTCCAGTGTCAAACACAAGTCTTTGTTATTTTAAAAGCGCCCTGGCCTATCTCCGGAGGGGGGCTGGCTGTTGATCGAGATTCTCAAAGTAAACATTCCTGTTCCTGAAAGATTGTCTTCTCTCTCGTGCTCTCGTGCAATTGAACGCCTTCAATGACTCGTTCTGCCCATGTATCAGGAATACACACCCCCTCTTTTCCCTCTACAATGCTACTCCCATAAAGATGCGAAAGAAAAATGTTTAACGGAAATAAGCATTCCAAAAAAAAAAAACTTACTGGCAATCCCTTGGCAGAATGATCGGCCATGTTCTCAAACAGTCCGTAGTTGCCACGGTAGGCCTCGTAGAGGACACCACCGCACATGTAGGCACTGATCGAGACCAAGCAGAAGTTGTGGAGTAGTGAGAAGGTCTTGACCTCGAAGCGATTAAAGTTCTTCATGATCTGCATGCCCACAAAGACGGTAACCAAGTAGCCGATCGCGATCAGAAGAACGTGGAAGGGGTTCATCAGGGGCAATTCGCGGGCCAAGGGGGATTCGGCCGCGACGAGGAAGCCACGGAAGTGGTGAACCGCCGTGGGAAAGTACTTCTCCATCTGTGCCGCGAGCGCATCCTCGACGGGGTCGAGATAAGGGGCCGTGTAGACACCCACGGTTCTGGCCACGTCGATGAAGAAGTCCTGAGGCGACTGGAGGAGAGACTGAGCAAGCGACGCCATGGTGATGAGCAGAGGCTGGCTGTTGATGAATGAGGAATGGGTGAATGAGAAAGAGAGAAGAGGAGCAAGGGAAGAAAGGAAGGAAGGAGATATGGGTCGGATGAATCAATTGAATGCCGAGATAGTACCAGGCCAGGCACTTGGCCACCGGAGGCAGTAGAACTCCCGGTCTCTACTAGCCCCATCCAAACAGAAAAAAAGTGCCGATTGTAATTGTGCTGACAACTGCGATATGCCACAGAGAAAGGAGCCATACGCGGGACAGGAATTTTTATTATTGTTGTTGTTGTCTTCAAGAACAACTCTAAAGTAAAAAGACACTTAGAAAGCAATAGTGGCGTCGTGCCGACAATGGTCCCTGCGTCACCTCCTCTTCTCGTCCACATGCACTAACTGCATTCATCTGGTATTTTTTCCCTCAATTTTTCTAAGACAACTAAGATTGCTATTTCAGGAACGACTCTTCAATGCTGGTGACAAAGTGCAATTGAAGTGAGCGTTATCACAGCGTTCTGTTATCCGTAACAGGGGCCTGAGGACTCAGCATACCAATTGCTACTTCTTAAGATAATGGTAGGACAACAGTAAATGTGCCTTTTCTTCTCGACAAATGACTATATTTAAGAAAACCGGGATGAAACTCTGTTCTCCTATGCAGATCGTGAAGGAACACGAGGCAATATGTCCTGACAAGACGGATAAAACACGTCTGATCGAGCAGAGTGCGATCGATCCGTATGACAGCAGCACACTGCTGGCCTCAGCGGCTCCGGATATAAGAAACATAGACAAATACAGGTGTTGGCACGCCACCCTTATCCCATCGTGCTCCATACAACCAACCGTCTCGTTCAGCTCTTCACCACCGGCGTGTACTCGCTCACCCGAAAAACATCCTTGCGCTTTGCCCGTGATACTGCTGCTTTTGCTCCATCATTTATCGCCGATGGGGGTGTGGGATTATGGGCCTTCCATGTCAGTGGTTTCTGTGCTGCAGCCGCTTCCATTTTTGAGACCATGTTGTTTCGCTGTGCCGCAGCCAGATCGAGCGCTCCAGTCCCGCCCGTCAAAGATTTTTGGCTGGCATCGCCCTCAGGGTCTACAGTCGTGTCAGTCTCTGCCTCCTCGTCCGCCTCAGCATCTGTACCTGCATTGGTGTTCTTGTCATCCTGTTCTGATCGCTCTCCATTCTCAGCGCGGTCCTTCTTCCGCTTTTCGTACCACTGGTGTTTCCGTTCCTTGTTCTTAAGAGAACCTAACTCCTTGGAAATGCTCTGTCGTTCGTTCTCCACGCGGTTCAGACTCTCACGCGCATATAGAGCTTCGGCTTCGTAGGTGCCTGGGTGAGACTGCTTGTACTCTGGTGACTCGAGGCGGAGCAATTGTGCGAGAAGGGCCTCCCGATCAGCAGTCTTCCGGTGCAATTGCTCTCCGAGCGAGGCGATCCGCCGAAGTCGAATTGTGGCTGCATTCGAGGCATTTGCCTCTCTCTTCTGAATTAAACGCTCCTTGCTGGCTTTGTTTTCTTTCTTCTGCGCGGCCTCTGGTAATTTGGATCGTGATTTGCCGCGCTTATAGTCATAGTCTTCCTCCAATAGCTTCGCCTTGGCCTTATTCCAGAGCTGACCCTTGTTCGTCAGTAAACTAGGCTCCTCCAGCGCAAGACTTTGAGCCGCACAGTTAATGGCATGCTCGTATTTCGTCAGGGACCGTGAAGAGTGCTTTCCATAGATAAGCGCCTGATGCATGATCAAGTCTCGCGTGGCCTTGTCCGGTTGCTGTGAAGATGATGATGTAGGGTTGGGAGTGCTGCTCCATGAGGAGGAAGAGTTGGAGTTAAAAGAGCTCGGTTCGGGTAGCACAGGCGACGATCCATCCAAAGCCTGGTCGGGAGGCGTTCCTGATGTGGATCTCCGGCGCTTCAACTGCCTATGATCATTTTGCTATGAGATCGATTGACAAGATCGAACAGTGTTAAACAACTCATTTCAAATCGTCGGGCAATGGGTAGCGACTACAAAAAAGCCCATACCTTGCTAGAAGTCCTTTGTAAAGGTGACTGATCCTGCGAGTATAAAGGCACAGGCTGAGCAGGGAAGTTACCACCAGTGGTTCCACGTGGCGCAGGTCCAACATACTGGTAGATGGATCCTGCGGACAAAACTTGAGAGGGTGTCGGGGTGTACGACTGGGTCTGCGATGAAGGGTTTCCTTGCTGTCTCTGGCTGCTTTTAGATGCAGAGGATTGACGGTATAATCCTGGGTTCTGTGATGATCCTCCTTGAAACGTATATCCTCTGGTCGGCTGTGAAGAGTTGAGCGACGACTGGGAAGGATGTGAGGCTTGAGAGGGCTGCGACAGCTGCGACGATTGCTGGAAGAACTGTGAGTGTGAATAATGCAGCATACTGTGGGGCTCTGGCTGCATGAAAGAACTCTGGGAGTTGTCAAAATGCATGGAACCCATGCGGCTGCGTTCGCGTAGGTCGCGGATTCCCTTTCGGAAGGTGACTGCGTGAAAAGGTTTCATCGGAATGGCTTCCATGATACTCTTGAGTTCGTCGTCGTCAAAGTCGATAATAAGCGGCATGGAGTCATCCGTGGCACCAGCATCGTTAAAGGACTGGAGGTACTGCGAGAGGTTGCAATTGTTGAGGAAAGCGGGGAGAGATGGTATCTCATTGAAGGCCGTGAAGCTACTGCTGTTGTTCCTTCTAAGCGGGGCAGGCACAGGCAAGGTCCTGTGCGCGGGACGACTCTGCTGATTGAGCGGAGGTAGCGCAGGCATCGACCCGTCCACGGAGTTGTTGGGCGGGAGAGAGCCAACTGTGGAGGGCAGGGGTGTCGGGCCTGGCGGGGGTGTCGGGGTGGGCGAACGCGTTGGTGGTTGCTGTTCCTCATTGGAATCGAATTCAGCATCGGAGGGAAGGATGGGCGAGGGCATATCTTCGAGCGGACCGTCCTGCCGGGGCTCTACTGGGCCATTGCCAGCGGGGAGACTCTGGGCAGTGGCCATGCTTGCTGCGTTGTTATGAGCGATGTGCGATGTGCTGTTGTTGCTGTTTGAAGTCAAGAAAGGAAAGAGTGAGAAGGACAGGGGGAATAATGAAACAAAAAAAATCACACACCCGTTTGCACAATATACAAAGATGGCTATTGAGAGCAAACAAGGGCGATGGAAGGATAGATGATGGAAGGGGAAAAAAAGAGATGGGAGGATGGAGGGAAGGGTTCGTTGATGGCGAGGGAGGGTGATAAATGGCGTCTTTTGAAGGGATTCCGGTCAAAAGTCAAAAAGAAAAGAGAGAGAGAGAGAGCGAGAGTGGTGAGCTCCTTTTCTTTTTCCCCTCCCGCACCTCAGCCCATCAAAGAAAGGGGTACATTTTGGTGGCGGTGGCGCCTGAATGTGTTTTAAGGGGACGCGACAGCGTCGCTTTCAGTTGGCACGGCAGTCGATGTTGAGATGTCAAGCGCTGGCGGTTTTGCTATATGGGTCAACACAGCGATACACGCCTACGGCTTGCACAAGTCGAGTAGCAATTGAGCCCGTATTACAAATGAGCGGTTTGGTGATAGCCCCTTTCCTTTCCACCGGGTTCGGTATGAGCAATTGGTCAATCTTTGAACGAGAAAGTGACGAAAACACAACAGATCGGGACTGTCGCCCTGTGCCTGGCCTTTTTTTCTGAACCGCGCTTCCACCATCACTTCCACGTACCACCACCTCCATTAACTCCAAAATCCCCTTGTCGAGGCTCAAAACCAAACGCCAAAAATGAACATTCGCGAGGCCACCGTACGTTCAATGTCGGATTCCAGGATGCGCTATTTGTCCCAACCATTCAACACGTGGTGATAACACCGATTTTTCTATCTTTGTACACTCTGAATGCCAGCTGGATGATATGATCCCCATGCAGAACTGCAACCTGCACAACCTGCCCGAGAACTATCAAATGAAATACTGTAAGTGCACAGTTCTGGAACAGAATCCTGGGCTCAGCTTGACATTTTGCAAGAAAACAGTTCTCTTTGCGTTGTCTCACGTCAACAATACTAACCCTCGATATCACCCGATCGACCCGACTTTTAGACTTTTACCATTCATTGACATGGCCTCAGCTCTCATACGTCGCAGAGGACGAGAAGGGCAGAATCATTGGATACGTTCTTGCCAAGCTGTAAGGATGTTGGACAACGAGGGATTGTGACTTAACAATCCAACGAGGCATACAGCTGGGCTAACAGGATCTCGACACCTTTCTTGTTCAATTGGTACCAATAGTGAAGAGGATCCTGCTGCTGAGCCACATGGTCACATTACATCCCTGTCAGTAATGCGCACATACCGCCGTCTCGGAGTTGCTGAAAAGCTGATGACCCAGTCCCGTAAGCCTGTGTTTTACACTGAATTTTCATCGTTAAAGGACTCGGTGGAAGGCTTTTCAGCAAGTCAGCGGGATAGACATGGCTGGACTTGTCAGCAAACTTTCACAACATTAACTCCAACGAAGATCAATGGAGAGTGAACTAGTGAATCTTCTTGGATTTGAACGTTCCCCTTGGATTCAGTCGTCTCAGGAATACGCTCCGCATCGTGAGCTCCATGTTCAAGGACTCTCTGAATTTGACCAAAGTATCTCTGTTGCGGCTATATCTGTTTTCTCGTTTCGTTAGAGAATGCTATGCGCGACGTGTTCAACTGCAAATACGTCTCACTCCATGTCCGCAAGAGCAACCGTGCTGCTCTTCAATTGTATAGGGATACTCTCAAATTCACGTAAGATATCTCTTTCGGCTGTCACCAAAGATAGATGTTACTTGTTTTAACACAGTGTATACATTCTGACCTTTTACTTTATCCTATGCAGTGTTCAGGATATCGAGAAGAAGTACTATGCCGACGGCGAAGATGCCTACGCTTGCCGCAAGGTCTTGCTGGAATAGTTTCATTTTTCTTCTTGAAAACAGGACTATCTGAGCGCTATCTACGTCATCGTAAATTAATCAACGCCCCTGTAATCATCACGTGGGTGTGTGTGACCGTACATACAAAATATTAAAGTTCTTTGGCCAATTTTCTTGGACGTTCCTGCTGAGTCGAACTGGAGGTCGATCGTTTTTTCCGAGATCGAGTACCACCGGCCTGGGTCGGTGGGGTGGAGTCACTGATTCCGACAGCCGCCTCGACGCTTGTCCCTTGTCCTGAACTCGATGATTCCATCCATGGATACCTGCCGTCTGCTGTAACAGGGTGAAGATATCGCGGTCGCTCTTGGTACAACAGGTACTCTCGTACAATATGGGACATATTCTCGGCTGCCATGACATCTCTGTGGTTATACCGTCCACAGTGGGGACAGAAGAATTGTCGAAGGGTGACTTCGGCCACAAACCGGTGGCAATCCGGACATTTCTTTGAGGTATAAAACTCGTTAAGACCGACGGCAATATACCCAAGGGACCGCGCCTAATTACAACAATTAAAATAAGTTATTCATCTGCACTCAGTCCTCAGAAAATATTGTCAATGATACAAAAAATAAAACGTCTGCTTACCAGAGGGACAAAGTATGACAAAAACGGCGAGTGGAGAGACGACAGTCGACTACTGCTCCCGAACTGGCCAAGACCCACACCAATCAACACTGGATTATCATTGGCTCGACGTTCACCAATGCTGCCGCCAACGATTCCAAGCAGACTGTTGGCAATAGCCTGGTACTCGATGTGCTTGGCTCTCTCCATGTCCCATGTGTGCTTCTTGAATCGAAAGTTGTCCCCGTTATAGAACTCCAAGAGTCGGTTCTTGACTTTTTCCAACTCCTCAATATAGTTGGTGACACTGGTGTCTGGACCTCGGAGAGGTGAGAGCTGGGACTCGATATGCGCAGTCGACTGTAACCCGATATCCGGTTTCAATTGATGTTGCCGCTCTGGACCCTCTGGTTTCAGTTGCTTCTCGTCCTTGAGCCAGCGTCTATATCGGAAGACAGGCTGCATCACGGCCTTCTGATTGACGGCAAGATTGTGGTGAGGGATCTTGTCAGACGCTGTCGTTGTTGCTGGCGGTGTTGAAGTTGTTTGTGCCTCCAAAGACGGCTTTTGCATCAGATCCTGCGGTGTTGTTGTGGAGTAAGAGGCGATAGGAAATGCGCCATTGAAGGAAGTGGACTCGTCCTTGTTCATCGATTTTCCTAGTAGGTATGCATATGCTCCAACGACAAAAGCTTGTCCTGCGTCAAGGGTGAGGATCTTGATATCTTTAGGATCGACACCAGGCCAAAGTCTCGCCACATCGTCTTTGGTTCGGACAACGTTTCGGATCTCCGTCAAAAAATCACTGGTACCGTGAAGTGTTGAAGTCAATCGAGGAGGTAGGCGATCGCCGGGCAACCGTTTGTATTTGACTGACAGAAGTTCCCTGACTTTGGAACACAGGAGCTGCATAGTGAATCCGTCAGTTCGTAAGGACCCCCTGAGAAAATATCCTTTGCGGGCATAGGTCTCCGGTCTGAACTCTGGATCGTCCAGCATCTGCAAGTGGGTCTCGAGATCATCAAGGGATAACAACTTGATCGCAGCGCGGTGTCCAGCCTTGCCTCTCTTGCGACTGGTCAGGTCTTCGGGATCGATATCGACGATGAGGTGCTTGATGAGAAAGCCTGGTTCTTTTCCTCCTATCCACTCCTCAACATTCCGCATGGATGTGCAGACGGTACCGACCAGTTCCTGAACCTGTGCCCTCAGTGCGCCTCCGCGGTTGAAAAAGAACATGGCCAGTTGTCACTCTGTGAAACTGACAAAAGGTTGCTTCGCCGTCGACATGGGAATAATCCTACGAGGGTTTGGACTCAATTTGTTGATCGCGAGGTAGTTTTCGATAGCAGATACCTCCTCTTGGATCTCCACGTTACTCGTTGACCTTGTCGTTTGATCCTGGCAGCCTCGCGCACAGCGTTTCGGATACAGAGGGCAACTTCCTGTTGAACGGTACCGTCGTTTGGCAGAGCTCGTCTGAGGTTAGCGGATAGAGTACCGACGTTCAAAGTAGACGTTGGGTGCTGGTATTGTAATAACCGTGTAATAGCGAGCTTGCGGGTGGCTGCACTCGAATCGGACAACGTTTTGAATTTGGGCTTGGGCTTGGGCTTGGGCTCGTCGCTGGAGGGCTCAAGCTCGTCTTTTGCTTCAGGCTCCTTGTAAGGCTTGAACTTGTAGAGCTTCATCTTGACTGGAGGTGGGGGGTTTGTTGCCCCTGTCCTCGTCTTGAATGAGTAACGATGGTGATTTCGTGGGAGTTGCGTCCTTGGAAGCGGCGGGTGACCGTTTGACTCCTGAGACGGTAATGTGGTCGGAGGGTTATCCTGTAGATTCGGTGCAGGTTGTTGTGGTTGTGCTGAGGATGGTTGCGGTGATGGCGGCTGTGGTAAGCGCGACCCAAGGCCAGGCTTCAACATAGCTGGAGACTCAACTGTCCTATATCGAATGAAAGACTGCGAGGAGCGGAGGCGGATGATCTGATCCTTGCGAGTACTATTGACATCAAAACAATAAGTAAGGTGAGCTGTGAGATGATTGCCGATGCCAAGTCCTAAATGCCGTGCGATATTGATCAGAAATATAGCATACCTTGGTTGCAGTTGTGCGCGAAAATCCTTGTTCTCCTGGTACATGGCACAAAGATCCTTGAGTCGTTTGTAAAGTTCACTGTAGGACGAGACGCCGGACAAAGGGCGAGGATCGCTGACAGGCGTCTGTTGAAGATCAACAAAGACTCTGAGTGCAAGTTCAAGTGTTCTGTTGTCTGTGTTCTTTAAAACGACCTTGGAGTTTTCCAAATATGCATTCACCGTCTGTCGCACATCTGCAAAAATAGGGTAAAAAAAAGTAGAAATATATATATATATTAGTTAGCTCGCTCCTTAATACTGTGATCATTGATATTTACCTTGTTTCTTGATCGTCTTGATAATCGAAAAGTTGGTCGCCGGTCCAAGAGAGTAGATATTTTTTCCGTAGTCGTTGTTGGAGGCAACAGCGAGGGCCGTGAGTTGGATCCTGGACACATCGAGAACCTCACAGATATCCGATATCTTGTAGATCAGAATCAAGTTCTTTGAAATCGGGCGCCACAAGGTTGACACGGATGGGTACGCGAGCATATCGCTATCCGCAGACACGACAATATCATCAGATCTGCAATCCCGAGCGATCACAACATCAGCTTCCGTCTCGCGTCGCTGAATGTTCCACCCCTCGTCCTGCATATACTTGACAAATGCATCACGGATGGGCAGGGATCAATAGAAGGAGGACGCAAGACTGGTCCAGGCATCGGCAAAGTGTCGCTTACGGACCTTGAGGTTGTTATCGATCCGTCTTTGTAGTTCATCCACACTTTCTTTGCATCGCTTAGTGGTCTTCTCCCGAGCTTCTTGGCGGATCTGAACAGTGAACTCCTTCTCCTCTGCCTGGACTCCGTCGACGTAGATAATGATGTTTTCCTTGGTCCCGAACCGCATGACATCCAGCTCTAGGATCGTATGGGCCATCTCGATGGAGTTTCGTGTATAAGCATTCCTGATGACTGAAAAGCGAGAGAGAAGGTCGACTCTTCTGGTGGCGGTGCTCAAGGTTGTTGACGCGGCTGATGGGTAAAGTACAGAGGGTTGGTAACCCTTCTTACGAAGAAAGGCGTACCAGCCTTTAAGACCCATCACTTCCTGTACGTCGAGTGGTGCGATGAGAGAGCTGCTGTCGCATGTGTAGTGTTTAGCTGAAGTAATGTGATCGATTCAATGGAAAAGAGGTCGGATGTCGGGAATCTGCAAAGACGATGAGGTTATGAGGTTTAAAGTAAGGAAGGAAAACGAGTGATCAGTGCTGTAACGCGTGGGTTCATGTCAGAGTTTAGCTCTGATTGGTATTGTCATGTGACGCTAGACGCGTCTAAGAAAGGATCAACGTCGCCCTCATCACAGAAAGCTCCATGATGTAAAGATGAGCAAAGGCAGCACCGAAACGTCTAGAACCATGTATTACTAATCAGGACCTTTATTCGTCTAATGATATAAGGAAGGACAGACTATGTAGTTGGACCACAGTTCATATACTCACAACAGTCTAGCCAATAAACAATCGTCTTCACACATTCGTCTTTGTTCACTCACCTTGTTCACTCGTCTCCCCTCGTTTTCACCTCGTTATTCCTCGCTCACCCACAAGTCTTACATATGATGTCCGTACAGACGAAGAATTCGCCATCATTGCTGCCTGTCGCTGCAACTATTATGCTCAACATCAGGCGCCGTGCAAACATATGTATATAACCGCAAAGGTCTATAAGGGCATGCAGATTTCTTATCGAGAGCCTTACGAAATTGACCACTTACAAGTACAGGCCGACCAGAATGATTTTGATCCTTCACCTGATTCAACACTTCCACCGTCTTTGGAGCAAACCCTTCCACCAGTAATCCTTCTTCTACTTCATAGGCAAAGAGCAGAAAAGGCGGAACAGAAAAGAATAGCCAGAGAAAAAGAACAGGAGCAGGAGCTTCAGGATCTTGAGGCCGATCTGAAAAACATGATATCGGAGATCGTCATTGCCGCTGACTCAACAAAGAAGAGGAAATGTACGCTCGAGTACTTCCAGATCACAATTGCAGGAGTAAGGAAGACTTTGCTTGAGGTGAAGGGCCTCAATACTGTCCAGGCGGGACAAAGATGCCAGAAATAAATGTGCTGAAGCAGTTAGCCGTTGTCAAACAGGCACAAGGAATTGAGTCTGATGGACGGTCAGAAGATTGTGTTCCAAAATAGGATGGTCCTTATTGCCACCTTAAAAAACTTATTTCCAAAAGTCCCTTCGATGACGTAATTAAGGATTCGATTCTAATCAAACCACTTGATCCCCTTGCTCTTTTATTGATGCACCGCTGCTGGTCGTGATTGACAAACGATCTTTGTGTGCCTCTTTGCTTTCTCATCAATCGATCGTCTTTGCCGTCATGTTCTTTTTGGTAAAGTCAAGCTGTCACTTGTCGCTGATATTCGCGCTTGCTTGCAATCGTCCTGTAATACTTGACACTGATGCCTCGTCGCCTTCATCTTGCTCTAATACCCGACTTTAACTGGATATCCTGGACAATTTGCCCTATCGCAACTGGACCATGGACAAAACAGCGCAATCTCTCACATACGATCAACCTTCATCCGTCCTACTATGGCCCGCACATGAAAGAGTTCCTGCTGAGGAACCTGTATGCTGATGTCGAAGGAACCTGTTCAGGACGAGTCGGCTTTATTATCTGTGTTTTGACCGTGACCAACATCAGTCCAGGAAAGGTCTTACCTGGCTCAGGCCTTGCAGAGTTCGTGGTCCAGTACCAGGCCATTGTCTTCAAACCGTACAAGGGGGAGGTTGTCGATGCGATCGTTACCAGTGTGAATCAGGTATACATGAATTCTGTTTGCTCACAGGGCACAGTGTAGTGCCAATGGCCCTAACATCTGCTTGGTTTTGCTGGAATAGATTGGCTTCTTTGCCGATGTTGGTCCTCTCCAAGTGTTTGTTGCCCAAAAGGTACTCTTTTTTTTTTTTGGAGGAGGGGGAGAAGGAGGATGATTTGCACCGGAAGCAATTGTATGCTAATCGTCTGTTTATTTCACTACCGCAGTTGATGCCCAACGACTTCAAATTTGATTCCAACGGGCCATGTTACAGAGGAGACGATCAGGTATTGAAATAATGGCAGGAGCGACAACAACAGTAATAGGAAAAAATTGTTTTTTATTTAATCCTGAACTGCGAACTGTCATTGATATCACTTTAGATGATTGAAAAGAATGGACAAGTACGGCTCAAGATTGTCGGTCTGAAGCACCAGGCAACTCAGATTGTAAGTGATTCTATACAAGGGAGACGCCCTGTTTACGCTATTACCATGCCACACATGTTGCTGATACAATTCTGCTCTCCTCTTTCTTTAATGCAACACTCTTTGGTTAGAACGCTGTCGGTACGATAAAAGAGGATTACTTGGGTCAAATTCAATAAACAAGAAGGCCACTTTCGTGATGGCCCGCATGGCCATCTATGTACTTTACAAATGTGCACGGTCTTTCATATTGGTTGCTTGTGAGGGTTATCCAGGGTTGAAGTCGTATTTTATTGTCGGTACAAGGGAGAGAGCGTAAAACAAAAGGGCGGACAAAACTAATTGTTGGTGATAACAGCCGTGCTGACAGCAGCGCTGGTGAGTTTGGCATTAGCGATGACCTGCAGGATTTCTGCCAAGGACTGCTTCCATCCGTTCAGCCTCTGGCTGAGCTGCTGCCACTGCTGTGTGCCAAAGGTCCTGTAGATAGATCGGTTAATGGTCACAGTTCTCGAGACCTGGTTAAGCTTTGCCTCGACCAATCCTGCACGAATAACATCGATCACCCACAACTCAACCTCAGACTCATCCACCTCCAACGCCTTGGCAATCTCCTGATAACTCAATTCACGCGTCAGATTCTCGGATCCGAGCGAAGCGAGCGAAAGCAGACGGATCTTGCGCAGGGCCTCTTCCTCATCCAATCCGAGCTCCTGCTTGAGCAAACCGGCGTTCTTGGAGCTGAATGCGTTGTAGTCCTGGACGTTTCCGCTCAAAAAGATTGAAAGGAGCTCGTATACCTTCTCGGACTTGAGATGCTGGACTGCATCAATCTTCAACAAGTTTTCGAAGTTGAGAACCTCGGACAAAGCGATCGATTCAGTAATGGCCCTCTTGGCATGGGACTTCTGAGAATCCAGCTCTGCGGTTTGGCTGTTGAATGTTGTGAGGTACTTGATCAGGAAATCATGAGATTGGTATCTATTTGGGTATCTCTGGTTAGTTCGCCATGATTTCGCTATTCCGTTTAAACTTCATGCCTCAAATGCATTGTTAGACTAATGACTTACGGGTTTCCGGACGTCTTCAAGTGGTCTGCCAAGGTCAACAAAAGGGTGCGCTCAGCTTCGGGTGCGATGCCCCACTCGCTGATCCAGGAGGGAACATACTGGAGCTGAGGGAGGACCAAATCCATGTCATCGCTTGCTACAGCCAAATCTACGATCGACGTGAAGACAGAGAGGCGGAGAGGAGAGTTGGCGGGAAGAATGTTGAAGATGTTGGACAACCTATGAGCGATGAGATAAAGTGGTTAGCAAATGCTTCGCTCTGCAGAGTCCATCATTCGAGGCGAATAATGATCTACTCACACTTTGAACTTCAGAGGAGTCTTTTGTGCGGGTTCTGTAGTAAGTGTCTTCAAGACGGTCTCCAGATGGGCCTTGTTCGCATCAGGAACAACAACTGCGATGAGGAGATTGTAAGCAGACTCGAACTCTACAGTGATTTGAAAGTCAAGGCAGTCAGTACTGGACCGAAGTAGATGATTTGCGACAAGATACAGTCATAGGCGCAGTCAGCACTGCATACCCTTTTCGGGAGCCTCCAAAAGCGTCTTGCTTTCCTTGACAATAACATTGACAGCCTCAGCATCCTTCTTGGAATCGACCAAGGAAGTAACCTCCTTGACAAAGGTCTCTGTCTCGTCACCGCGGAGAACGCCGATATATGTAGCCAGTTCGATGACCTAAGTATGTATCGCGGAGAACTGTCCATTAAAGTCACCTCTTGATGCGTTCAGTAGCCTTGCCAAGACTCTTCTGGGGTGAATAGTGTAGCCTGGTAGACTGGAGGCAAGCCTACGATAACCGAAGTATAGTCCCTGTTGGATTGAACAAAAAAAATAAAAAAAAGAATGGCCCATCCTGAATAAAGCGGCCGTACCTGGTCCTGGAAAGGCGCGTCGATAAAGATCTGCTCGGCGGTCATATTGATGCTGGATGGTCCGATGAGATGCTGGTGGGGAAGGATGAGGTGTGCTTGTCTAATGGTCGATCGTGCCTGAGGTCGCCTTGCCCATTAAGCTTGAGAATGAGACTCAAAAAATAAATCATAAACACGAGCGCCACTAAAAGGGTACCCTTAACTGGATACCATGGTAACTGGCATTTCTTCATCGAGCATAATAGCCGCCTTGCAAAACCCTCTATTATTATTTTTTTATTTTTTTTGAGTGCACGCAACCCAACTGAGGCACCTAGTCCACATAGACCATAAGCTTACCGCCACTATTGTCGATTGCCTCGCGGACGTCCTCATCGCCTTGGATCCTTGCAAAGTCGCCACGGTCGTCGCGATAACTCATTTCCCCGTGTTCAGTGTTCAAGCGCTCAAAGATCTTTTGCTGGAGCGAGCGGAAGGTAATCGCAACAGGTATCCTCATGGCCATGATGTCCTCCTGATACGAGATCTTGACTTTGATCATTTCTTCTGATGGGTTTAAGGCGGAGGGCGTTGCAAACGAGGATTGAGAGCGCAAGCTAGGGGATGCATTTGCAGAAGGCGGGTCGTCCGAGTAGCTGCGGTAGCCTCCAGACTGTGCCTTGGCTACAAACACGGCACGAGGACCTGAAGGCGACGGGCGTCGGTCGCCAGAGTGGGCTGAAGAAGCAGAGTGGAACATGCTGCCAGTGGGTGTTGAGCGTCCAACAGATGAGGGTGATGCCGGACCGTTACCTACACCGCCTATAGGTATCTCGGTGTCACCGTCTCGCAGTGCAAGCAGTTGCTCCACAAGTGGATGCTGCGTGATCCTTGCTGGAAGGGCGCACAAGTCCTTGACATAGCCATCCAAGTCTGCCCTGCGGGAAGCTGTGACAGTATCATCGACCGCCTCGAGCGGGATTGGCATGAAGGGAAGGATCCGAGGCTGACCACCAACTCTGCCAGACTCAACAGGGAATTCTTCTAGTAGCGCAATGTGAAAGCTGTAAAAGTCCTCGTATAGGCGGTAGAGATTCCGTGAGACTCCCGAGGCATACTCGACCCGGACTGTGAACCAATATTGATCGTCCTCATGGTGGTACGAGTCGACTGATGCATTAACAAGTAGCGGAGCATCGGAGTCATAATGGGTGCCGTCGTCGTATATGTCTCCATTGTTTCGACTTGCCGGTGCTGCTGCTCCTGTGTGTCTTCCATTTGACGACTCCTCGCGAGCAGTCTACATGAGGGCGGTATCAAGAGTCATTAGCGGCTGTAATCGCTAACACATAGAGTGCAATGCGATTATGATACAAGCATTCATCTCAAGATAATAGCCCAATGTGATATTGCGAACTGCGATGTTCAAAAATAAACAACAGCAGTCCAAATATCCGTATAGTTGTACTGCTTACCATGCGTCTACCAGAGTCAAAATCCTGAGAGGGGTTCCTGCGCACGGCAGGCTCTCTTTGGTGCGATTTGAGGTCCCTGGACATCTTGTTCTTGAGCTGCTGAATAGTAGGTCCGCTGCCTTGACTAGAATGCTGATGAAGCTGCTGTTGTTGCTGCATGAACTGCTGTGGATGCATGCCATGAGATGCCTGCTGGTGATGATATGATTGATGTTGCTGTTGCTGCTGCTGTTGTTGTTGTTGCTGTTGCTGCTGTTGTTGTTGCTGCTGCTGTTGCTGTTGTTGTTGCTGTTGCTGTTGTTGTTGTTGCTGTTGCTGTTGCTGTTGCTGTTGCTGTTGCTGTTGAGTCGCTTCGGTAGCGTCGATTCTACCCAGAGGGATGCTGTTGGCCTTGTACTCCATCGTCTGTTTCTTCCACTCCTCGACACGGGGGATAACTGTCCCTGTCTGTCGAAGCATCTCCTGAACATCAATAGGTTTCCCTGTGGCCATATCCCTGATCTCGACAAAGCTCACCGGGATCAACCCAGGTCCACCAAGTCTTCCAATGGGCTTTGCCACATACCACTCTTCGTTTGACTGAGCAATAACAAGAATGGCATCTCCGACCTTGGCGTCCAGCTCATCGGGTCTCTCGGCACCAAAGTCGTAGAGCACGATGCCGTATAGCGGTTGACATTTTGGTTTTTGAGGAGCAGGTGGCGCGACCGTCGCCTGAGGCTGCTGCTGCTGATGCTGCTGCTGATAGTAGTTCTGCTGCCCCTGGCCATGTGCAGGAGAGGGCTCTGTGAAGGATCCCGAATCATTTCCGGAATCCTCGAGGCTCTGGTTGCTGTTCCGCTGGTTCTTTTCCAGGATTTGAAAGTAGGTGACGGGGACGTATCCGCGGGCCCCGGTGACAGGATTACAGGCCTCATACCAGTCCTCGTCGTCCTCATTGCCGACCACATGGAAAAAGTCACCCTTGATAAAGGAGAGCTCCTCACTTTGCTGGGAATTGTAGTCGTAGAGGGCTTTAATGACCTTGCGGGGCGGGGCCAGGGCGGCGGGGGCACGATTGGAGGAGAGACCGCCAGAGCTGCTCTTGTTTTGAAGAGATCGTCTGAGGTTTTGCATCTGGATCCGGGAGATGAGGTCGAGAGAAAGGGAATGGACTGTGGAGAATCTGGCGACGTGTAAGAAGAAGAGAGAGGAGTGAGGCGATGGCAATAAAGAGGCAATAAAAAAGAGCGCGGAGCGAGAGAGGGAGAGAAGAGTGGAGAAGCGAGAAGGTGAGTGGGGTGAGAGAGGGAGGAGACACCCATTGCGTGGTGGGTGCACTGTGAGGAGGGTTCCATTTCCATTTCCATTTCCATTTCCATTTCAAAAATATCGCACTTCAAAAGCCAGCAATTGCTCTATACCACGCATCCCAAACGACCTTTACACTCACAGTGAAACAGATCCGCAGGTCGATTGCGCTTCGAGCGGTATCATCGCATCATCATCGACATGGTGATCATATTTGTTGGAATTGCCTCTGATTACGACCCAGTTATTTGTATGATACTCAAGTCGTCCTTACCAGAAACAGGGGGTTACTGGGTTACTGGGTTACTGGGTTACTGGGCTACTGCTGGCGAACATGTCTTTGGCACGCATGTTAAGCACAGCTGGCTGCTCATACTATGCCATGCAGTATCGATTGGTACCTTTTTGTCCCTCCGAGCTGAAAAGGTGCTTCGTCAAGTAGACACTTTCAAGCATTTGCTCATTCTCCAAGTGATAAGCTGCACCTCAGTACCCTAACAAACCCCATGTAGTACAAGGCATTTGCGGTGTACAGGTTCACAAGCGAACCCACACCAGGCCCGCGAAGTGTAAACTGCTTGAAAGCGGCACAAGACAATCCTCCGCGTCTGTCATTCTCGGAATACATACCATAATACATAGCAACTTGCGACACTCGTTAGCACTTGCAGCGGTTTGTCAACAGACAAATGGTCATATTGTTCGAGGTGGCATTTATTGGTGCCTGAAAGGCAGCTGGCCGCTTATATTGATTTTGCGCTCCAACCAAAATATAAAGCTAATAGCAACGTACGAAGGTTCGATCATCTTATGTCTTCTGCTCATATCCAGCTATATTGCTCAATGCTGTTGCGTGCATCGTTTTTAGCAAGTGAGCATGAGGGAGCTATCTATCTCTATCATACCACCGATGAGAGGACATCGTTGTTGGTGAGCTGTCTGTGATCGAACGAGAGACAGGCAAGAAGGTAGTTTCGGAGCAGCAGGCCGCCAGTACGCACATACCCAGGGCCGTGCAGGTCTATGTACGACTTACGCATGAAGTCCTGCTGCATAGCCTATATTCACCTGGAAGCCTTGGGCAGGTATCTGTAAGCTCCTTGATCTAACGTACGCCCCAATCCTTCGACTTTATCCACGCAGCTGATCCTATATGAAGAAAAGGAAAGAAGGCGTGTTGCGTGTAAGAGCTCGTTCTTCATTGTTCTTCCCGCGCGCGCGTAGTGGGTCCAAAGTGTTCCAGACCCGTTGCAGATATGTCTGGTGAATGCGAGCGCCTGGGCAATATCGTTTGTTCGCCAAGATATCATCACGGATAAGCCTGGCCTATTGAGTATCGATTCATATCGACATGTGTAAATATGCGCCTCATTCAATACCGAGTCCAAGAGATGGGGAATCCAAGAATTGACCAGCTCGGTACTTGCAACTGGAGATGATTGTCAACAAGAAGGAGGCACTGCGGCTGAGGGGTGTGGCACTGCTAGGCGAAACGCGTTCCAAAACTCCTATTTGCTGCTCCTTCCTGTTGTCGGCTGTGCACGAATCTACGATTCCTTTGGACCATAGACTGAGAGATGCGCGTCGTCGATCGATAATTCTTGGTCCAAAAAACAGAAAAGACCTGCCAAATCACTCTCAAGTTCAACATTTATTTGTTCTTAATGTTACTCCATGCATGCATAGATTCATACATTCAGCAAGTCATTCACCCAATTCATTCATCATTCATTCGTCTCTATCGTTAATGTCTTAATATCTCTAAGAGCTGGCGTCAGTCAAACTAGGCTAAAAGAACGAAGACCGTGTGTATTCATTTACACGAAAAAAGGCTGCTGGTGTCGATTATCAGCGATACCAGTGAGTGGACAGACGTTCGCTGGGTTGACGATGCAAATAGTTCATCAAGGGTGGGCGGCAGCAAGGGAAACGGCGAAAGGCGCAGAAGCACAAGCTGGCAGCATCAGGCCTTTAATCGTATGAAAAAAAAATTATGTCGTATGAGCGACTTACAAATTGCATTTCTGCTCAATTATATTATCGCACACTCTTTCTCTTCCTTCCCTCCATCGCCCTCATCCCTGCCATTCGCCCTTCCCACCACTGACTACCTCCGTTCAGCGCAGCCTGATCCTCCGCTTACTCATTCTACTTCTCATTCCTGCACTTGAACTCGCTATGTCTGCCCTCACGAACGACCAAATTGAAGAGCTTATCACTCAGTCGCTCGAAGGTAATACTACCATGCGTTTTATGCCTATGTATAATGCAGTACAAATTTCTTACTGAGTACAGGTGGCCATGTTATGCGTTCTCCGGACGTGTCAGGTGCCGTCCATACTGCCAGGCATCTTTCTCATGGATATTGACTGAAAACTGATACTTCACTGCGCTTTAGCCAGGAACTTCTCGTACAGTCCCTACTCAAAGTTCCGAGTAGGCGCTGCCCTGCGCACCACAGATGGCAAAATCTATCAAGGTGAAAGATACATATGCTGTTGTAGTCCTCATTCATTACTGTTCTTTCATGAATCATCACTAACACCGCTATCACCGCTATCACCGCTTGCATTTCTTTTTTTGTGCACTTTTTCCCAGGCTGCAATGTTGAAAATGCATCGTATGGTAAAGTAGTCTGAGAGGTGTTCACGCGGTTGGCTGTGGGATAAAAAAGAAAAAGGAAAAAAAAAAGGCGGCGGCCCTGCTGACAGTAATGTACAACCATTCTCATCTGTTGTCATTCTCGCGCTTCTCCTCGGATATCCTACGACTCTCTACTTCATGCCTCTTTATTATGCGCTATCTGATCTATCAACGCGGTGGTTAGGAGGGGCGATCTGCGCCGAACGAACCGCCTTTGTAAAAGCAGTTGTAAGTGAGGCTCTTCAGGGTTTGTGTCTTCTTTTCTTTTCGTAATGCAGATCGGGAGGTGTGCAGTGCAATAAATGCACTAGCGTATTCTAACGCTGCAAAAAACGAAGAGCCTTCAATTTGCTGACCTTTATTATTGCTACCTGACTCTTTGCTTTAATGACAACGCTACATAGAGTGAGGGCCATTTGCGATTCGTGGCTCTTGCCGTGTCCTGGTAAGTCGCTGATTCAATGTCCCGCCATCCAAGGCTTCTCTTCTTTATTTGCATATTGCTTTTGAGGGAACTAAAAGCGTGTCCCATCTTCACTAACGAATTGATTTTGATTTCCCCTGTGTTCGCGCCACTTTAATGGAGTCATCAGTGACTTTAACCACTACATCACGCCTTGTGGTATTTGCAGGTACGTAAACACGGCACCACAGTCTCAAGGCGCGAAAGCAAGTCTCCACAATAACTCGCAACGAGGACTGTCCAAGTAACTTTTTTTTTGCCTTATCGTCTTATCACTACCAGACAATTCATGAACGAGTTTGGCAAGAACCTCGAGATCTTCTTTGTGAACGACGACAGGACGTACAAGCGTTCTGTCCTGACGGATCTGTTGCCATACGCGTTTGGTCCTGAAGATCTCCCTAGCAAGTGATTCCGAGCGCGAAAGATCTTGCCGTTGCTTGAGATTGAATCCAAACATCTCCAAATAAAATCTGAGAGCGACCTTTGACACTAAAGATGTGTTTTAAAGGCCGTACTTCATTGATGTTTATGTTAACGACGACCACGTATTTTGATCGAGATCCATGTGTTCATATGCTGTGTGTGACGACGTAGACTGACTCAGCAAAAATCAACGTTTCCAAGCTGCAGCCCGCCTTCACCCTCCCCACCCGCCATTAAAGTATGTATGACGCGTGTGTGTGGAATGGACACTCGAATTGCAGCAATGAAAGGAATAGAATAAGGAGGGAGACGGCGAACAGTGTGCAGGGACCATTTGCAGGGGCCAAGTCCATGATTAACTTGACTAGGATGTGAGTAGGATAGCAATGGATTGCGCGGGTGCCAGATTGCAAATGCAGAAGAAAACTCAAAACGAAACCACATGGCGCGGAATAAATGATGAGGTCAAAAGGGATTAAGGGAGGAAAGCTGGGAAGACCAAGATTTATTTTTTTTTTTTTACCGTCAGGGTGTCGCGAGAGCTTTAACCTTCCCGATCGACGGACCAATAAGTTGTTGAGACCATGACCCGTTGCATTGACCAAGGTTAAGAAAAAATATAAAGGAAAAGGTATGTTTGATTTACCTAGTCCATGCATAGGAGCATCCTCCAGTTTTTTGTCTTTATTTCAGGTGTATAGTATGCCCTCAGATGCAGAGGAAGGACTCCCTACATGTCAGCAAAGGAGTAAGAGAGTGAGAAAGCAAACGAGCCGTTGGAGGGATATTTTGGGTTCAAGGGCCCATCAACAGAAGAAACAAGGGACAACACAGCAAACACTCACACCATGTAGTCTATCAATTGGATAAGAGTAACAGTAATCTGCGGACAAAAAAATATACTCAAAGACGCGTCTTTGGTGAAGGAGGACGACATGAAGATCTCGCGTCCTGGAAGCACATGTCCATTGGACTGGCGACCCTTTGCCAGCAAAAGACAGTAGTTTGTTGTATTGGGGCATGATCGCAAATCGTGATCGAGATGCTAGAAAGAAAGAGCTTCTTCTGCGTATTGTAGGCCATTGAAGAAGGAAAAGAAGACAAAGGGGGAGTTTTTTTTAGCCATGCCCATGTGGTGCTTAACTTTTGACGGGAAGAATCCCGCTGATACAATAGACAGACATATATATTCATGTAGTTTTTACACGCATACGCATACACAAAGATAGACAAGACAAACAGATGTCCAGTGCACAATTACCATGGCCCAATCCCAGTGCAAATCAGCGCACCCACCCACCCCGCCCAACCACCACAGGAACAAAGCACAGGAACAAAGCACAGGAACAGGAACAAGAGAACCCTCTGCCGGTCGTGATCTCGAATGGCAAGAAGAAAAGGAGGAAGAAGAGACTTTCTTGACCATGGCACTCCTTCTCATCCACTTCATCCCCCTCTCCCCTTCTCATTCTCCTACTCCTTCTCCTCCTCCCCCTCCCCCCTGATCCAGATCCAGCTCTTCCCTCCAACTCGTCTCCCCTCTCGCCCTCTTCCACATCCCTGCATCCATATACGACCTCACACTCTCGCCTCGCTTCGCTTTCACACTTCACGCTTAACTTCTCCCTCTCCCTTGCACGACTGCACTATATCATACCACTCACGCAACACCCATTTCCTCATTTCCCCTTCCTCTCCTTGGGCTCCCTACGCCATATACCGTCCCGCTACCATACCATCGCCTACTCCCACCGACAGACAACCCCTCCAATACTCCTCAATTCTAACTGACTGACTGACCAACTGACCAATTGCATCTTTGAACCGCACGCCCTCCTTTTTTTTCATTTTTTCATTTCGGTCCTGTGGCAGTCCGCCCCTGCTGTCTCCTCCTGCAAATGGATGGACTTCAGACGTTGTTGACAAGGTCGGCAGACGCGCTCTCCAATGGCAACATCAAGGTAACACTCAGTTGCTGTAGAGACGGGAACTGGGGCGGGGAGTGTATCCAAAAGAAAGATAGGAAAGCTTGTCCATGTTCAGCTCTAAACCAGATTAACACGACAATTGTGGAGAGAAGAAATCGAACTTTAGTGGGATAGTAGGAGCCCAAAGAGACGGAGCCTTTCATTCTTGGTCACCATCATGTCCATCCTCTCACCGTCGATAGTCCCGCCCTTTTTTCTTTCTCTTGCGTCGCAACCCTGATACCTCTATGATAGGAAGCGTATTATGGGTACCTCGATATCCTGGATGCAGCTGCGGTTGAGCTGCGAAAGATCAAGTTCATTAACAATGGTATGGAGCGCTTGTCTTATTTCAAGGATAAAGATCGACGACGGAGCAAGGTACTAAGTCGGATATAAACACGCTGTGCGCGTTTTCTTTGTGTTATTTATCATTAGTGGCAATCACCTCTATCACAACGGCAACGCTGATCTCAGCGACCAAGAGCAGCGTTGCCTCGGTTCAGGATATCCTGGCGAGGCAGAACCCAACCATTGCTGCCGTCAGTAGCCCGCAACCAACGAGTCCGACATTCAGGACGACTCCCTCCTACCGGAAGCCCTCTCTAGCCAGGCACTCCGAGAGGATCAGTATGGGCCAAGTTAGGACAGTGACCATGCTCACTGAGCAGATCCAGGCCGCCGCCGCCGCCGCAGCAGCAGGTACATCAACCAATACGACCCTTACAGCTGCCACGGCAGCAACAGCACCAGCACTAGCACCAATACCAGAACCAACTGTGCCAGCAGACGCACCTGTAACAGCACCTGCTTCTGCACCAACGTTCGTCTCAATATCCACTCCACCTTCCGTTCCAATAACCGGATCAGTATCTTTGCCAACATCCACTTCTCCATCAACTACAACGATTTCAATACCAGTTTCAGCTTCGGCTTCTGAAGCGAGTTCTGCATCACCATCTGCAACGGCCACTGAATCAACGTCTCCACCAGCTTCTGAATCCATCTCTTCGCACATCTCGACGTTCATATCGATACAAGAACAGGCATCAACGCCTTCATCGGAACCAACAGCACCAACAGCACCAGCAACGCCACCGGCACCACGGACTGCATCAGCAACGACAAACGCCGATAATGACGAGGAAACGGCAGCTTCATCGGCAGAGCAGCAAAGAAACAAGGATGAATCAATGTCTCCATCAATACAT
Organism: Gamsiella multidivaricata; assembly: GCF_025024155.1. Classification (NCBI taxonomy): domain Eukaryota; kingdom Fungi; phylum Mortierellomycota; class Mortierellomycetes; order Mortierellales; family Mortierellaceae; genus Gamsiella; species Gamsiella multidivaricata. The sequence goes on from NW_026251765.1 coordinate 144,854, forward strand.
TCACCCCCATCCCCATTCTCTTCGCCTGACACTTCGTCTCCAGCTATCTATTCACCCTTGCTCCGCTCTGCCAATGTAACTATTCCGACAAAGCCCACACGTCGGCCCCCGCCATCTCCTTACTCCGATACTCCTTCCATGGATACCATCGATACCTCTCGCCAAATCCGGGGCAGCATTGACAGTCCTATGCAACTTTCATATCCACCCAATACACCTCTTGAGTGTGGTGGCCACCCCGACTTGAATTCGCCTCCTCTGATGAGACCACCAAAACCAGTTCGCTACAACAGAAAGGCTCCCGAGACAAGGAACTCGGAGGATCTTTCTCTGGACGATGATTCTTCGGACGATGAAGTGGAAGTGGAAGAGGAGGAAGAGGAGGAAGAGGAGGACCAGGATGTGCAGCAAGGTAAGATATTTGTATTGTATACAAGTACGCTTTATATCTGACGTTCTTTCTATATACTCCATTTGCTGACATTCTTCAACCCTTCAGAGGGAGCGCCTTTGTCCCACATGCTTCAAAGGAAAACATCGTCACCAAACATTGCTATCCCACAGTTGTGGAGGCGTCATGGGCCCTCTGTATCCGTGCCAGCCTCGCCAACTCACTCGCCTCCCAGTATACACTCGAGCTGTCCCAGCTCACAAAGCACAAGGTCGCTGTCGCACACCCAGTATTCACTCTTGAGGCAGAATAGCAACGGTCTCGTCGCGGTCATCCCGGAAGGCTGCGTGGATCCTTCTAATCTTGTGGAGGCGGAGCGCATCAACGGCGACCAAGAGGACGAGCTCGACCAAAAGACATACAGCCCATCAGATCACCTGCCGACGATCCCGATTTCACCTCTCAAAACAACCCATCGGTCTCTGCTGGAGAAGGAAAAGTCCTGGACGTCCATGCTCGCAGACACGAAATACAGGATTCAGGAGTTGTACGCTCAGTATCCACTCCAGGACGACACGAGTGAGGCTGCTGAGCAGAAGCGGTGCAAAGACGATCGGGAAATTATGACACTTGAAGATGATGCGTGCAAATATACTTCTCAGATCAGCAATATCATGGCAACCATCACCAAAGTGCGAGAGCTGCTTTACCGGTCTGCCGGGATCACATCGATCCTTGAGTTCCCCCCCTATCTGATTGCGTATCAATTGACATTGATCGAGTCCGCCATCTTTTTGGAGATTCCGCCGGCGGCGCTTCTGACACACGCTCCCAAAACCCCACATGGAAGTATTACAGCTTCGACAGACTTTTTCAATTATCTCACGCGGATGATCGAGTACTCAGTCTTGTTCCCGGCAGAGGCTTCAGGCCGGGCGCAGATCATTAATCATTGGGTCAAGGTTGCAGTTAAATTGCATGAACTGGAGAACTTCCAAACCCTCAAGGCCGTGTTGTGTGCACTTGGTACGCCACCCATCAAGCGACTCAAGAGGACCTGGGGTTTTTTGCCTCGAAAAAGCACCAGCAAGATTGAGATGCTCTCTGACCTGATGAGTGAGGACCGGAACTATGGCAAGTACCGGGAGATGATGAACAGCTTGTGGGCCGGAACTCTACTACCTTCGCCCGAAGTTTCTTCTCCTGTGCTTTCGGATTCGGTTTCTGGGAGCAGATTCGATATTCTCGGAGGCTGGAGTAGTCCCGAGGTCAAGTCAAAGGAAGCCGCAAGAAGACCTGTGATACCGTTCCTGGGGACTTTTATTATGGATATGACCTATCTCTTGGCTGCTGTCAAGAAGAGCAACGCTACAAGTGCCGCGCCTTCACCTTCCACCAAGATACCAGCCACTTCAAGTCTTCGGGAAAGGAATCTGACAGTCAACACCACTTTCTGCCCTGAGGACGATGTGCGGATTCAGGATTTACTCTTGACTTTAACTGCGTACCAGTCTGGACCCCGGTATTCTCCCCAGCCACCTCGATCATACATCAAAGCCTCCACAAAGACCCAGCATCATTTCCGCGCGCCTTCTCTCAGCTCAGCTCTGCAAATGACGACCAAATATCGCAATAATAATAACGCAGCAGACCGCGACCGAGATCGACAGTTTATTTTTGATGATGAGGACGACGATTTCTTGGGAGGAACAGGTGCGGTCAGTGGAGGAATCCGGTCGACACAGCAATTGATCTTGCACTACATACTCACAAGGCCATGGGCACCTGAGAAAATGGTCGACGAGCTGAGCATGATCCGGGAGCCGAACAAGAACAACAGCAATAACAGCAGCAAGGGCCATGGGATCGGTGGTGGTAGCTGGTCGAATTCGGCGGGATCTTTGTCGAGCTGGTCTGGTACTGGCTCAATGTATAGCCACTCTTCAACAATTAGCACGGACGCACATACTAGTATGGCAAGTAGCGAAGGATCGAGGCCAACTAGTATGGAGGATGAATGACTCCTTGTGGGCTAACCTCCCCTACGCGAGTAGCCCACTTAATTTTCATGTTCGCGAATAAATGTTGATCACATGACACCATTGCTGTGCCCACATTTCCTAAAAAAAATGTATGTTTTGGAAACGGCTCCAAACTTTCCACCATTCATCAATCATTTGTCTGCGGCAGCCCTGTGGAGAGAGCCAACTGATCGGAAATGAAGAATCTTACGCTGCTGTCCCAGATCCACTTGGCACGGTTTGGAAGACCCGCTGGCAAGGACATTCACCACAGCGTTGATCCCGAGACAGGACATGTCTATGTCGCCTACTCTATAGGGCCCTCAGAGGGCGTTCTTATCAGGATCTCAGACCTTCAGGTAACAACATTAACTGCGCTATATCCGGCTCCATATTTTCCCTCTCAGTATCCTGCAGGGAGCTTCAGATGGGGGACGCCGCGAACATGCTAAATGCGTGATACTCACCTCCTTCATGGATCTCTTGATCCGCTTCTTCCTTCTCAAATCGAACTAGTCGCCCTTTCCAGAAATCACAGAGCTCGCCGCCTTTCCACCTGAGAACGATGTGAATGTGGATCGGTGGGGACAGGTTGTGGGCGTCAAGTTTTTGGTGGATATTCAGGCCATCTGTGTTATTTTTTCCCACGGAGATGTCGTTCTCTTTCATAACGAACCAACAGAGTCCAGGGATACTGTAAGTCGGCGCTCAAGGACGATATGAGCGCATGTGCCTGAGTTGCTGAGGATAAGGACATTATTAACGTCTTTCTCTTTATGCTATAGCTCGAGATCGTTGGGTCTGTAGACTCGGGAATCTCCTGCATGGCTTGGAGTCCTGACGAGGAGTTGATTGTCATGGTCACTGGTACGTTCTCTTCTTTTCCGCACTCAGCAATAGAAAATCAACTCTAAGGGATAGTTGCTAACATAACCATTGGTCCTGAACAACAACAACAATAAAAAATAGGCGAAGGATCCATTTTGGAGATGACCAAAGACTTTGATGTGATTGCCGAGAACCCCATCGATGTTGAAGAGACCGGAGAAGGTAACTTCATACCATAGAGAAACCCTATGTCCTGTTGCCGCCCTTCAACCCTGTTGCCATGTGCCCGTTGATGACTCATGCTCTATTTTCCTTATTTCTGTAAAAAAAAAAAAAAAAAAGATGTCAGTGTCGACGTTGGATGGGGAAAGAAGGAGACGCAATTCCATGGAACAGAAGGAAAGCAAGCGGCGCAGCGCAAAATCGATACCTCCGCATTCACATATTCACCCGATGACGATGATAAACACAGGCTATCATGGCGTGGCGATGGAACATATTTTTGTTGCTCCTCTAAGGACAAGCGACTTGGTAAGGGCGCCTTCTTCGTGTCTCAGTTTGCTATTAGGATTTTCAAGAAGATGTACTCTCGCGAATAGGGGTATTTACTGACGATAGCATTGAACTATACATTGTCGGACCAAATATAGGGCGCCGTGTGATCCGCGTATATAATCGCGAGGCGATTTTGCAATCAACAAGCGAGTCGGTGGATATGCTGGAGCACGGCTTGTCATGGCGGCCCTCAGGGAATTTGATCGCTTCCAGTCAGAGGCTGCCTCACCGTCACGACATCGTCTTCTTCGAGAGAAATGGATTGCGCCACGGAGAGTTCACGTTAAGGGAGCCCAACGATACTATTGTCAAAGAGATGGGATGGAACTGTGACTCGACAGTCTTGGCTGTCTGGTTACAGCGCTCGAACGGATCGTGCATTCAACTCTGGACCATGAACAACTACAAGTGGTATCTAAAGCAGGAACTACTGTACAATGGAGAAGGATCCGCCGTTGCTAGCTTCCAATGGGATGCTGAAGCAGCCCTGGCGCTCCATGTCGTCACCGAGTCTGGATCGTATCAGCGGAGTCAGTACTGTTGGGACACCTATATCAACGAGACTCTGAGTCCCGAGAACTTGGGCACGGCTGCGGTTGTGGATGGTGCCAATTTAATGGTTACTCCGTTTAGAGTCATGAATGTTCCACCGCCTATGGCTGCGTTCACATTGACTATGCCTTATGCGATCCAGCATGTCTCATTCTCAACACTACATCATGGCGACGATATGGCGATTTTGCTGGCGGATCAACGGGTGGCATTCTACGAGATGGCCGACAAAACTACACGACCGCTTCCTGAGCCGAAATTATTAGGAGTGATTGAAATGGCAGAGGTGCCATCAGCTGTTATTCGACAGATTGCATGGGTTCAGCCAGACACGCTTATCGGCCTTCGGTACGACAGTGACATCGCGACGGATTCGATTGTGGTAGTCAAGCTGGCATTCGAGAAGGGGAGCAAGGCGCCGAAGATTGAGAGCAGAACAGACGTCCCATTGGAAGGCCTATACCAGCGGCTCTATTTCAACCAGAACTACGGCGACATTTTACTTCAGCAAGCCGATGGTAGCTTGACGAGTTTGGAGATCGAGGAGGACAAAGAGCCCAGGATCGGAAAGTGGATGGATGTGCATCGTCTGCCCGAGGGTTGCCTTTGGATGGGTACCACCAGGATAGGAACTGGCAATGTAGAATACAGAGAAAAGGCCGTCATTGGACTAGCACGCAACAACCGGCTGTATGTGAATGATCGCCTGATCTCTTCGGAAACGACCTCGTTTTGTCTGCACAACCACTTCTTGGTCTTCACCACGGCCACGCACTCTGTCAGATTCTTGCCTCTGGAAACATCTTTCTTCGAGTTTAAGATCGTGGATAACTCCATGCTCCCATATGACGAATCGATCCGCAGAGTTGAGAGAGGCTCCAAGATTGTGCTTGCTCTCCCATACTCTGTCAATCTGGTCTTGCAGATGCCTCGAGGAAATCTCGAGACAGTCGCACCAAGGGCGATGGTCTTGTCGGTCACCCGCGATGCCCTCGACAGGCGCGATTTCAAGACGGCATTTGTGACATGCAGGAAGTATCGTATCGACCTCAATATCCTGTACGATCACAACCCCAAAGCGTTCATGGAAAACGTTGCCGAATTTGTGAACCAAATTAAGGAGGTTGATTACTTGAACTTGTTCCTTTCGTTTTTGAGGAATGAGGATGTCACTCAGACACTGTACCCACTCTCAGGCTCCGGTTCGACAATGAAGCAGCTGCAGCAGCCTTCCCAGGCATTCGCTCGCTCCAAGGGAGGCAAAGGTGCTTCAAAGGGTGCATATAGAGCTGCTGTTCCGCCCGAAATGGCAGAGAAGGTCAATCAAATCTGCGATGCTGTTCGAAAGGAGCTCAAGACTTTGGACAGGAACACCTATATTAACTCGGTGCTGACCACCTACGTCCGCAAATCGCCACCGGACCTCGAGTCAGCGCTGCTGCTTCTGGCAGAGCTCAAGGATCAGGATCAGGCCCTGGCAGAAGATGCACTCAAGTTCACCATCTTTTTGGCGGATGTGAATCGGTTGTTTGACGTGGCTCTGGGCATGTACGACTTTACGCTGGTCTTGATGGTCGCGCAATGGTCACAGAAGGATCCTCGCGAGTACCTGCCGTTCCTGAACGAACTTCGTACGCTGGAGAAGTACTACCAGAGATTTAAAATTGACGATCATCTTAAAAAGTATCAGACGGCGCTTGAGAACCTGAGCCAGGCCGGCGAGAAGTACTTTGAGGACTGCATCGCGTACATCAAACAGCACAATCTCTTCAAGTTCGCGCTCAAGATCTTTGCTTCGAATCCGACCAAACACAAGGCGATTTTGTTTATCTATGGAGACAGTCTGTCTGTCAGCGGCGATCATGCTCAGGCTGGTGTTGCTTATGTCATGGCTGGGAATAAGGAAAAGGCACTGGAGGCGTACAACGAGGCAGGACTCTGGCGTGAGGCCGTGGTATTGGCACAGCAGCTAAAATATGAACCATCGGCAATAGCGTATTTGGCCAGAGGACTTGCAGAGCAGCTCAAATCGAGCAAGCGGTACGCAGAAGCAGGTGTGCTATTGGCAGAATATTCGAAGGATTCGGAGGAGGCCGTCTCAGTACTGCTGGAGGGACGTCTCTGGAATGAGGCGATCCGGACAGCGTATCTATATAACCGTCAGGATCTGATGGCGACTCATGTCAACCCCGGTATTGCGGATGGCCATCATGATCTTATGGAATCGGTCCGTGAGATGCAGGAGCAGTTTGACAAGCAGATGAAGAGACTGAAGGAGGTCAGGGATCTGAAGATCGAGAAGGCGCTTGCTGAGGCAGCCGAGGATATGGTACCAGACGATGCGCTGGACAATGTGGATATGATGTCGGATACGACCTCGATGGCTTCTGGATTCAGTCGATATACTGCTGCCAACTCGGTTCTATCCAAGTCTTCTGTATCCTCTAGATCTTCACAGTAAGTTGACAAGCTTGAGTCACTTCTTTCTTATTTATTTTGTATTTTTTATGCGCATACTAATACTATGCGGCGTATCGTGACTACAAGGTATACTGCTAGGCTGAAGAAGAGGCAGGACAAGAAACGTGCGCGGGGCAAGAAGGGCAGTGCATATGAAGAGGAGTACTTGATCAACTCACTCCGAAAGCTGATGTTGCGGGTGGATAGTACCAAACGTAAGTAAAGTGGTTGCTTTCTTTTTCCTCTTTATGAAATTGGTTGCTGACCCATCCTCTCTATTTCTACTGCTTTTATAGCCGACGTTCACGCCCTCTTGCAGTGCCTGGCTGCATCCATGTCGCTTGAGCGCGCCAAGGTACTGCAGCAAGAGTTTGGAAAGTTGCTTCAGGACATCGATCAGCACATGCACATCATCTTCGTACCCCCGACAGAAGAATACATGGCCAAGAAGAAGGCGGCTGAGGATGCGAAAAATGAGCGCAAGAAGTTGATCAAGCAAATCCAGACGAATGCGCACCTGATGTCACGCCACGACGAGGCGGTGGCCCAGGCGCAGATCGCGCAGCTGGAGGAGATTGCGGAGCAAGAGATTGCGGATATCTATGGCGAACCGCCCATCATGAGCAAGGAGAATTGGGATGTGGACTTGATCTAGATTTTACTACCACCTATTCTGATATTTTTTGTTTAAAAAAAAATATATTCGAATTGCATTTGCATTATTAAAGAAGTTATTTAAGGAGAGTCAGAATACCACAATGGCGCGCGATGATTATAACAAGGTTCGCCTCGCACGCTGAAGTCATAAGCACATTCGCCGCAAGCGGCAAACGACTGTTGATCATATAGGAGCGAAAATGGGTATCATCATGTTTTCTGAAATACAGAAGGATTCATAGGGAAAAAAATTAAAAGCAAACACAAGTCACTCGGCTTTAAGGGAAATCGGCTCTCAAGTCCGGTAGTCTGCGTTGTTGGTGACCAGAAGCGAGATCTGCTCTATGGGACGATCATACAAAAAATTTGCTCTCAATTGAACGTTTTATACTCATTCGCAGTCCGAGGCATAGTACCATCAATGCCAACTGCACACTGCACCCCGGTTCCAACGGTATAACCTGGCAAACGAGCTACCGTTAGTCTTCAGTCCAGCCCACCTTATTCGCGCCAACCTCGTGTTCTTATTTAGGCTGCTGCGCTTGCTTATCTTGCTCGACCTCATTCTCACTCCAATCCTCCAGATCCGTATCCCAAGTATCCTCCCACTCGTTTCCCGAGACTGGAATGCCACGGCTCTTCCAATAGGCCTTCCCATAGGTACACAAGATCTCCTCTCCAGGTTGGATCCTCTTCAGCACCTTGCAGCCCATCCGAACCTCTCCTGTGTCGGCATCTCGGTATAGATCCCAGGCGACGTTTGGACCCTGCTGTTGAGTCCTGATCCTCCGAAAGTCGTTCACAAAGCGTCCGTGATTCCCCTGGGCGGATGCGTCGAGGTTGAGGTCGTTGCAAAGATAGAGTGTATGATCTGATTCCGGATCGGCGTATTCGTCAGGGACAATGAGAGAGATATAGTCAAGGAGATGGCGGCCGGGACGGAGGGGTTCGGTTGCAAAAAGACCATAGGATCCGAGAACTGGGTGGGTAAGCGGAGAGTCGATGAGACGGATTTCGTATGGTGGAAGAGGTACGATACTGGAGTCATTATTATCATTGGTTGTGGATTGTAGTCGAGACCGAAGGAGTCCTGAGATGGCGTGTCCGATAGGTAGATTGTCGTACTCGTCCTCGCCTTCGTCCCTTGATCCGTCCTCGTTATTTGGCTCATCCTCGGCTTCGTCCCATGATCTGTCCTCGTTGTCTGGCTCGTCCTCGTCCGTGTCATCATTGTTCTTCTCGCAGACTTCCTGCACGTCCTCAACACTGTGAGCCTGTGGCCACTGTGTCAAAGTACTCATGGTTCCGGGATCCTTATGCTGTTCGCTCTTTTTCCGCCGTCGTCCTTGAACAAGACCCAGGACCGAGGGGGAGATAGCAGGATGGTATTCGTAGTCAATCAAGTACTTGACCTGCTTGGGCCAGTTTGGCGGCAAGAGCTCTGGATCGATCATCGAGACGTGCTCCTGCTGCTGCTGTCGTTGTGGTGGTGGCGGCGACGATAGTGGTTGTCGTTGTTCTGAAGTAAAGTCGTCTGATCTGGGCCGATTTATAGGTCTCGGTTGCTGTGAGTCCTTCATCATCGACTGTCTTTCACTTGATATGAGCTCCTGAAGTATTGAGTCAAGTGCGATTGGCGGAGTGAGGTCGTCTTCATTGTCGCTTTGACTGTCGATCCTATCACTGGTGTTTCCTCTATGATCGATCCTGCTGTCCTTTAGAGTGGCGTGGGGTGAGTGCTTCGACTGTATTCGTTCATCTTGCTCCATTTATCAGCCGTCATTCCTTGCTGGGATCTCAAATAGCCTCGATATGGATGGCAGGAAAATATAGTGGGCAAAACAAAGAGACGAAATGGTTATCAGAATGCCAGTGTGGCTTGTTGGAGGGGCGCGCCTTGGAGTGCCTTCTCAACCTGGCTGCAGTCGATGTTGGTTGTGAAGACATTCCTCTTCCTTCGGTTCACTTCGACTCTCAAAGCTTCTTTTACTATCAAACATGTCAGACAGAGTAAGGATGCTTGTCTCGCATAAATGCATTGCCATCGGCATCTTTAAGACGGAACTGGACGCAGGACGCAGGACAGCGGTTTGATTGATTCGACAAACCGCACTAGACACACAGGCCAGAAGGAGAGATAGAGACAGAGTACAGAAGGTCGACCTCGTCACACTGGACGTCAGGATCCCTGGAAATACTATTGAAGGAAGACTCGAAGGGACTCATTCGGAGCGCAGCAACGGACATAAGCAGTACCCTTTACCACGCGACCTCTATTGAAGAAGACAATTAAACTCAAGTCCTGCTCAATACTTTCATGACATGATTAGCCAAGAGGCGGATATAACAGCCGTGGAGGCGGAGGACGTGGTGGTGGTGGACGCGGTGGTGGTAGTGGCGGTGGACGTGGAGGCGGACGCGGCGGTGGACACTCCTCTCACACAGAACGGCCCAAGAAAGAGTCGATCCTGGATCTTGGAAAATACATGGATCAGAAGATCCGAGTCAAATACAGCGGCGGACGTGAAGGTAAAAATGAAAAAATAACGACGGCAGCAAGCAGCAATGGCTCTGTATAAAAGCAAATAATTCCATGGTCTCTTGAACTGACAATGATTCTCGGTATTCGTCTCGGTCTATGCTTTGCAGTCATAGGAACATTGAAGGGCTACGACCCTCTTTTGAACTTGGTACTGGATGAGACCGAGGAGTGCTTGAGAGGTAAGGAAAACGTCTAATTGGAGATCGCTTGATGTTGTCTCATCGACGGGTCTTCTCACTCGAATTTTGTTGCTGCTGATTTTCTGCCGACCGTAGATCCTGAGGATGGCCGCTTGTTGGATCAGACCAGGACCTTGGGTCTCATTGTCTGCAGAGGCCCCGCGATCATCTTGATCTCACCTATGGATGGCACTATGGAGATCGCCAATCCTTTCATCCAGGAGGAAGAGGCCGTTATCTGAAGCGACTGTAGCTGGAAAATAAAATGAATTTTTTTTTTTATGCAGCATTCCATTGTTTCTTGTTTGCATGACCTTGCTGGTGCAATAAAACGCAACATACAAAACGAAATAATCATGAAGCTGGATACAGGTCGATCGACAAAGCGACCAGATCAAGAGACAACAGTCTGAACCAGTGTTTCTATTGATCGTCTTTTATTTATTGTCAAAATCTTGCAATTTAACAACAGGCTGTGTCATTCAATTACAGGACACCATTCTTCTCGATGTTAATGGTTTCTAATTGATATCTGTCGCCGTCGTAGTGTCTTTCTCGTAGCGTCAGGTTTCGTATTACAGATGCTCCTTCTCCAAATCCCAGGCACTGTTAGTCGAGAATCCAGCAGGTGCAGTCTCTTTATGCTATATTATCGTAACATGAGTGAAGGACATCAGAAATACATTAGTTAAAGGAAACAATAAATAAAACACAGGCACTGCAGAAATTGCCAAGTACGATTTGACCAATGCTGGAGGAGCAGTGTTGCGTATGAAACAAATGTCGAAAAACATACCGCTTGTCCACGTTGCGTGCCTGTGAGGCGGTAGTCGCGATCCATCATAACTCTGTCCCAGCGGTCATTGCCGTATCTTGGGGGCTAAGCAGTCATAAAAGAAGGATATCGCTATTAATACTGTGTCCTGAACAGATCACGACAGTAGGACATGGTGCTAAATACTGCCACCAAGAGCATTTTCCAGTATGCTGGTACAGTTCCAAACTAAAAGCCATGATGTTGTTGGCTGAATCACCACTTAATTCGCTGACATTAGCATCCTAATATCCTGTGAGTTGGCATCGGTATGTTCAGAAAAATCTGCGGCTATCCATGGTACGGTAGCAGAGGCGAGAAAGGATCGGTGGAAATATCGCGGCACGAAACCGATTGAACAGCTCCTGATCGATTCCATGTTCATATTATCCTGCGATCCACGTAAACATGTCTATGATGGTCGAGTCCAAGTGTCCTGGGTGTATGGCGAAGAGTTGGCAGTCATACCTGTCCCTCGTTCACGCTGACTTTGAGCTTCTGGAAGAGAAGACCGGAAACACCAAAGAATCCGGTGATCAAACTAGACAGTTGCAACACCAGTAGAATCCGATATACTGCGTGTTAGAAACAACCGATTCCTGATCGACAATTGTATAAAGCGATCGAGGAGAGCCGTTGACGGATCTCGAAAAAAAAGACATGCAACAGACGCCAGGGCGGCTGTGTTTGTGCGTTCAAAGATCGTTTGTTGACACAAGAAGCTAAGGCGACGCTGTTACGTTTGCGGAATCAGTGATCCAGATGGTCGTACCCAAGGGGAATCAAGGCCTCGAATGGAACTGGCATGGTGGTCGATATAACGAGGAGTGGGGAGTGATGGAGTAATTCGTTTGTCTGTGTTCGGGGTCTCTCTTCAGCATCGGAAATCCGCACATCTGCGCACGAACATGTGACGTATGAGCACAAAATGTTTTCGTATGCACTGTGCCCAGCCGAATCTATGAGACGGTTCGGGCGGTTCAAGACTCGCGTCTAACACAATTGCTCCTAACAACGGAACTGGAGTCTATGAAAACTGCACGCGATATCCCCACCCCTGTTACTTAATCTGAATTCAGGAAAACAAACGCGCACTTTTGACTGATTTGGCCAATCGCTTCCTTATTGCTCCACTTCATAGAACGGGGGAACAATGCCAGCTGGTCTGTGGACGTTGCGTGAGCCTGCTCGTTTAGTCGACTGATCTGATTTATATTTATCTGTTTCCGGAAAATGTATCCAGCAATGTAGAAGACGCATCGTTCGGATTAATAAAGCACGGACAGGGACCGAAGACAGTATGAGCGACATCCCCGCGCACACGCACCGAACAATTTTTTTTTGCTTCCTGTGTAGAAGCTTCAAATAAGGTTTGTGGAAAATCCATGCATCATTGCTTTGCTCATTTGGACCGGGATTCCTGCAAAACATAGACTATCTACACCACCACATCGCAATTGATTAACACGAGTGCCTCGACAGATAAAAAGACTAGCAATTGACGTGGATATCTTGAGAACAATGATGATGTAGATCTGAGAGCATTGCAGAACAGAGTAGAGCACTGGTTCACTATGGTTTAATCCTACACGTCTATCCGCTAATATTATTGATGATATTGTGCACGATGACGGTACACAATGACAGCGCGCGATGACGGTGTTTGCTGAGGGCTGCACATGTTGAAGACAAAAAGAGGGTTGTTAATGACGATGGAATACTTGGTAGCTTTTTTTTTAGTTCATTAGTTCTTCCTCTTCGATGATGCCAGGAACCGAATCTGATCTGGGCGAGAAGGTACAGGATGGTTTTATTTTGCACGGGCATTTCATCACCCGCATCAACCTTTTGGACACAACACTAGCAAAAACCCCCCTGAATGAAAGCCCTGGGCTCCACCGCACAGAATACTGCCGATCAATCAGATCCTTATACTTCATCACCAATACTCCACATCGAGGCAAGGGCCCAGTCAGGAGAATCCAAACCCAGCTGTACCTTTTGTTGTCTCTTGCTCTTGACGTTGCTGTACCTGTCGCTTTGCCCATTTAATGAACCTCACGCGAAGTCAATCATATATATGAAAACCCCCACTTCGCATGAATTCTACGAATAGTCATGCAGCACTCTCCCATATCAGGATATTTCTTAACGCCACTGGCTACCCACGCCATCAAACCAAGCTCGTCCCATGCGATGTACGCCTGTCGCTTCTAGGGGTTCGGCGCACCGTAGTCATATCTAACCTGTGTCTGGTTATGTATCTATTTATCTATGCGCCTGTGGGAGCGGTCAGGCTCGAGCACGTAACCGTCGTCATCATACATGGACTGCATGAATTAGTACCCGTTGTTTAGTCCTATCATACCTGTCTTCCTTCCTGCTCCCTCCATTCTCAACATGTTAAGAATTAGTACCTTTTAGACAATGGAATACATCATCTAAAATAAACCGCTATCCTTTACGGCATGGGAGGAAGGGATACTCTTTGCTTGCTTCTCTGCACGTCCAAACAATTGTGCAATGATAAATTCGCTCTTCGCCCTAACGGAAAGTATTGCTTGGCCAAGGCACTTTCGAACTTGACCCACAATCGAAGCAATGTGTCCGTCAATCATGGATGGGGAGCGTTGGGTCTGCAGACGATCTCCTCAGGGCTGTGGGAATGTGGTCTTGGCAATGGATTCATCCATCGATCCCAGACGCTGCATTATGTCTCAGTTGGCATTAATATCGAAAAATGGGGGCAGAGCTCGACAACCAGATTCGCTATTCATGTCTTTGTTTTCGCCTGTGTTTCTCTTCTATTTTATCCTTACTAGAGAACGAAACAGATTCGCATGCGCATGGTAGCCCTTCTGTTCTGTCCCAACCACAGAACGGAGGGTCTCACCTCTCGTAAGATATGCTGCTTCTCCGTTCTGTTCCAGCTAGAAAACGAAGATCGCGTTATACCTCCCTTTGGAACGTATTGTCATTACATCACTGCGAAGGGAGGAGGTTTTTTTTAGCTTCTTTCATGCCTTATGAATGTTTGGGTGTAAGGCACAAGCGTGTACCTGATTCGCGTTCGACGAAGCGTACCGCTTTTGGTACACAATTCACGTAAGTATTGGATATGGGGACAGCTCCCCTGCCCCGCTGCATGAATTGCAGCCGTCTAAAACCTACTCTTTAAAGATATCGGCGTTAGTGGCCCAGTAGCCTCTGATTTATCCTCCGTGCTTTCTCCACCTGGATCCCTGGACAACTGAGGGAGCTGAAAGATCGTCATTGCGGCATAGGATGAGCTATGGTGCATTTCGTTCTCATGAATAGGGCTTTCCATAAGCGACTGACAATCATGCACTAAGTGAACTTAATGGCCCTGGGCACTATCTAGTGTCGGGAGTGACGACATGCGAAAAAGAAGGGGGGAAACCAAGAGTGCGACGATCGATAGTCCCAACTGAAATGAGAGAGCCGTTGTAAAAAAGACGAACCAAGTGATCTGCAAAACGCACTGACGTTTGGAACATGTAATTGACAATTGACGATTGGCAAATTTTTAATTTCAGAAAAGGAAGGTGCGCGCGAACGCACTCCTGTGAACACGCAGACAAGGCGGATGGACGCGTCTGATTTGATAGGTTTGGGCGATGATGGCATCGATGGGGGAACCTGCTCGTCCGGGGATGTTCAGCGGTTTATGCTTTGTTGTGCCCACAACAAAGGCCTACGGCAGTGACCGTCCTGTACGTACATACAGTGCACACTCGGGCCTGTCTCTCTCCCTTCCCCCTCTCGCTCTTTCCCTCTCCCTCAATCGATACCGCGCATCAAGCCACTGTCTAGACTGAATTGGATATAGAGTAATGAATATGTCTTCCAGTCATTTGCTATGATTCAATTGTCGCCATCGACTGAATCTAATTCAGCCATCTCCTTTTTACTTTACTCCGTTGACTTGTTGTTACTGTGGACAGGCCGATTTGGTTCTCACACGTCTAGCAGAGGCGCCTTTTTCTTTTACATACTTTGATTTGAATAGAGCAGAGTAAAGAAGTGCCCTGCCCTCCTCTCCCACCACCAAGTCCATAAATACCCTCGCGACCTGGCACTCCTCCCCCACCGGTTCGTCTCGTCTCCTTTTTACACATAAATACTATACAGATATACACCGTTGACCACCTCTTTTCCTTCTCTCTTCTTTGAGACACAGCTACTTCTACTTCTATCCAGACTACCCATTTCCAACCAGCCGCAACGACAACCCCGCCTAACAATCCGCATCTTCACGCTTTCCTTACACGTTCTTTCACGCACTTGTTGTATAGCGCATCCTTTTTTTTTTCGCTCTTATCTTCTCTACTACCTCAGAGTCAACAACTCGTTCTGCCGAGAACGATATCATGTCCTTGGAGGTCACCAGTATCCGTCGAGGTAAGCCTTTGTTATCATGTCCTTGCAGTGGACACGTTTCATCACAAGCAGTCTGTCGATACCAGGAAAAAAAAAAAAAAAAAAAAAAAAAAAAAACTCCCACTCTTGTCTTCGCCACCTGCCTTCGCACTTCAGCACACTCCGTAACTCCATATCGCCAAAATAAAGCTGCGGCCGAACCCTGTCTTCTTTTGTTTGCTGCTGCTGCCTGCTACCACTTTATCACTATGTCTGTCTCGGTAAATGGCCCGATCATCGCACGCCTTGTCCTTCGACAGGGCTGCTCTGCGGTGCCCTCATTCATTCCAGATGGACCTTCTCTTTATCTGAAGCAACTCTCCTTATCCACCCTGAGACTTCAACAAATCCACCATCGAAAAAACGACGCTTCTGCTGTAGATGGACATGTCCACTAGTTTACTTTGTTTTGCCATCAAAAGCTGCTTGGCTGCCTGTTACCATGTTCAACAAGATGATAATACTCACTTCAAACCAAACAACTATTACCCTTCAACTTCCTCTTCGCCCTTCTTATCACCATCTATCTTTACCATCATCTACCCCTTCTGGTTCTTCTTGTGGCCTCGTTAATATCGGACAATCATTTACCATCAACCTCCTCACATCTCCTTCTGCTCCACATCCACACTACACACTGTATTCTCTCTGCGCATGACCCACCCCACTTATTTCAAACCACACAGACACAAACTCGACCCCGACTCGCTTCCTAATGGAGTGCGAGGACTTGAATCCCGGATTCGGTCTCAACCTCGATAACCCCTACAGCCCTTTTGACACCACCTACAAATTCCTCAATCCCGGAACACCTAAATCGGAGGCTGATCCCCTTGACACTGGCTACAAGACACCAATCACCTCGGTATCCATGCTTTCGCAGCAGTCCTTCCTTGCAGCAGAGCAGCAGCATCCGTGGTCGGACATGGTGTATGATGAGGCCTGTATACCTCTGCGCCAGATGTCTCCCAGGGTCTCTCCCTCTTCCTCAATCTCTTCCAACTTATCCTCCTTGTCACACACTCCACCTCGTCAAACACCCACCTCGGAGTCGAGTGCATCCAACCCCTTCCGCTCACGCATGTCCTCAGTAGCATCAGATCAGCTTATCTTTAACTCCGAGGCCACACATGCCCATACTCATGAATACAACGCTGTCTTTGATAAACTTATTCCGTCCCAACAGTCATATCACAGTGATCTGGAACTTCCATCCCTTGCACCCGATTCTCCATCCCCCGACTCTCTCGTCCCAACCGACACTCTTCGAACAAGCAACATCACCATGAGCCAGGTTCGCCAAGCGGACACTCGACGTGCAGTCCCCTCGCAAGACAACGCCGATTACGGCGATCAGTACATGAGCGACGAACATGATAGTGAAATGGACGTCGACTCGAACGATTCAAACGATGAAGGCAACGACGGCGAAACCAGCTCTTCCAAAGACTCTAGCAGCTCCCGCGAATCATCGTCCATGATCGAAGGATCACCTGCTAGGTCTACCCGAACACGCGCCTCTGCTCGAGCTTCCGCTAAATCCACAAAGTCCATCAAACCGGCGTCACAAAAGTCTTCGACCAAGACCAAGAAGAACACTGCAGCCAAGAGCACAGCGTCTTCTAGAAGACCTCAGGCCGTTCCCACCAAAGGCTCTTCAAGCAGGGCTTCGATAGCATCGACCGCATCAACTGGATCGACCAGCTCGGTCAGCTCCAAAGAATCGAGCCAGGCCAGGAAGCACTCTTCTGAGGAGGAGTCGCCCGAAGCCAAGCGGCAAAAGTTCCTGGAACGCAACAGAATGGCGGCGTCGAAATGCCGCGAGAAGAAGCGGTTGCAGACCCTCAAGACGATTGCAGATGCGGATGCGATCACAGCACGCAACCAGGCTCTGCACGAGTCGTTGGACGAGTTGCAGGAGGAGGTTCGAACGCTTAAGAACCAGATTTTGTGCCATCGTGACTGCGGATGCGACGTGATCCAGAAATTTGTACAGAGTAGCTTTTGCTCGACCCCGTTCTTTACTGGAACTACCGCTGCCGCTGCCGCTGGCATCAACCAAGGGCATCCTTCTCACGCTTCCACGCAGCTCTGTTAAAGGAGTCTCTGTATAGGCCTCCGAACAAGATTGTAGCACGCTTTTCCTGTACTTCTTTGTCCATATAATTCCTCGCGCCTGCTTTCTTCCGCTTCGAAACCTAGCCTGAGAACTGTGCACCTCCATTCCCTTTCGCATGAATTCCTTTCATAATACCGCACCTGATGTACATAACGACCAGAATATTTCAAGTCGTTTCACCAGCTTCATTTCAGTATCCACACTGTACCATATTTTCTTCTCTTTTCACCAGTTCAATCAACCCAGCACTTTCTACTCTTTCTCTTTTTTTCTGTTATAATGTGCCTTTTATTTCAGTTTGCACACATAGCAAACACACACGCCTTCAAACAGAACAGAGTTTCTTCTGCATCCAGATTCAAAAACCAATAAAATGAATAAAATAACCAAAATAACCACGTTTTAATTTTTTTGCCATGTGGAAAGAGGAGCAGGGATCTGTTTATCCTGCATTGGACAGGGCACCAACAAAAAAAAAAAAAAGGGCAACGCGTGGCAGGTATGATTCGCGTGAAAAAAACGCGATATAGTGTACCAAGGGACGACTCTCATTCGTTCCTTAAACGCAAAAAGAACACAGATGCAGGTACAGTGCACACAGAGAACATCGTTATTCCTCTCGCCCATGCGCTCACATTTTGTCCCTTCGTTTTCTCTTTTGATTCTGAAATTCACTCACGCCGATGGGTTATATCCATGCACGGTCCAACGCTTCAGTGACCACACAACCAAGCGCGGCTCTCCTTTGAGTATATGCTGTATGTAGTAAGTACTTAGGAAACAGAAAGCAATAGTAGAGTTTCATTCACGCGAAAATGAGTTTCTCGTGTAGCACAGGTACAACGGACGCGTCCAACGGACAAGAGCGGGGGAGGCCTCGGAAAGAAAATAAAGTAAGTGATCTGCGAGGTGTGAAATGTGAGAGTGAATGTGCATGGGTGTAGCCTACCGTCTGCTATAACGAACATCCATCCAAAGAGGCAAAGGAAGCCTTGGAGTGGTGTTCTAGTCTACCGTGGTAGCATTGGCGGGGAGATGTAAAGAAAGGTCAAGAAAAAAAAGAAAGAGCGGATGCACATACATGCATACACACATGGCGTCGGTATTTTTTTTTTTCTTTTGTTGAAGAGCATTGACATTGTCGAGTGCACCGCAGAAGAAGCTTACGAGAAGAAAAAGGAAATGTGTGGGCATCTACAGAGCGTATTTCGCGTTTCGTGTTCTTCTCTCCATTTGCGTCTACAACCACTGCCCTTTCTTGCTTTGCCTTGACTTGTTGATATGGGTGAGAATGTGGGTGTGTAGGGGAGCAGCGGTGTGCATTGGTGTGCCCCGAATGAGGTTGGGTGCGGTTGGGTGCCCGTTGGACGCAATTGGGCTGGACCGAAGAGACAAGAGCGGGAACGCGCTCTGTGCGCAACCCTGTGGCCACCAATTTTCCCGCTCCCTTTCCTTCCGTCCATTCCCCTCCTCTTCTTTTCCTTCCTTCGGTCTCGCTCTTCCTTTTCTTCTTAGGCTCACTTTCAAGCACCACCTTCGCTTCCCTCACACGCCACCGACACACCCTCCGCTCCATCCACCACATCCCATTCATATCATATCCATTGCTCCATCATACTGAGTCAGCCATCATGACTACCGTCGCCGCACACCCAGAACCTGCTCCTGTAAGAATCTCCTCCGTCCTGGGACTCCATGGCGTGTTCTCATGAACCAAATGCCTGAAAAAAATTGAGCAAACAAAAAAGCTCATGAGAGTCAGTAGTTGATTCATTCCATTCCAGTTCATTGTCCCTCGGCGCAGTGAGGTCCTTGATGCCTCTTATTATCCTCTCCGCCTCTTTTTGTTTATGAGCGATTGCCGCGAAGAATAATATCGTATTGCCCGATTTTTCAACCATCAGGATGAAACTTTGCTGGGGGAGCTTTTTTTTATTTTTATTCGACGGCATGAACCAGTTATTTGGGAGGAAGGGCCACAGGATCGTGCTCTGCTTTAACTTCGATCGATTCAATTCATTTGATAACAGTGTGTTGTCCAGCTAACATTCTTCATTCTATCCTTCTCGGCAGGTAGAGGTCAAGGACGAGGTTGAGGTCGAGACAGATCCTGAGGACGACTTTGAGGACGATGAAATCATTGATCATGCTACATTTGACCAGCTACTGGAAATGGATGACGAAGAAGACCACGAGTTCTCAAGGTCCCTTGTCTGGAACTACTTTGAGCAGGCCGAACAGACTTTTAAGGAGCTTGACGATGCCATGTAAGTTAGAGTTCCCATTTTTTTTTCTGGGTCACTTCACCCCGAGGAAATGGTCCGGGCCATGGAAGCAGAAAACAAACGCGCGTGGTGCCTTGCTTCTGCGCCTTCCTTTTCTTTTCCTTTTTTGTCGCGACGATGAGTGGAGCTGTATTGTTTAAGTGCGCCCGTGAGTTGGATTGTTTTTTAATAATACGCTTTTGGAGCGCAGCATCGGTGCTGTGTGGTGCGTTGCGGTGCAGTGTGTGTTCTAGCTGTATAAGTATGATTGGGGCGAAGGAGTACCCTGGTGGGCTTTTTTTTTTTTGTCGATCCCACTGCAGAATCAAGTACCATCTTGCAGCATCTTCCTGTCTATAAAACAAATCTATGATTTGATAAAATACGCGTTTATTATTTTTATTACGCACTTAAATGGGATATAATAATAATAATAATAATAA
The DNA here is from genome assembly GCF_025024155.1 of Gamsiella multidivaricata. Taxonomy (NCBI): domain Eukaryota; kingdom Fungi; phylum Mortierellomycota; class Mortierellomycetes; order Mortierellales; family Mortierellaceae; genus Gamsiella; species Gamsiella multidivaricata. Next base: position 165,119 of record NW_026251765.1, read on the forward strand.
TAATAATGATAATAATCGATTAGGACACGGTTGGACTTTCCGGACCTGTCAAGACTGGGCCACTTTCTGAAGGGATCCTCGGCAGCATTGGGACTGATCAGAATCAGGGCGTCGTGTGAACGACTGCAGCACTATGGAAACTGCAAGGATGCAGATGGGGTCACGACGATTACGAACGAGGAGGCTAGGGAGCTGATTAAGGCACTACTAGTTCAGATGCGGCAAGAGTACGATGAGGCACAGAGCTACCTCACCGCATTCTATGAGGGACAATAGTCTATAGGATCACGTATCATCATTCTCCTATATACATATGTCCCGACTCTGTTTTTCATTTTGTATTCTTCATACTGTCAATAACATGTGCCATTTTAGTTTTCCTCAGAATCTCGAACTCTTCGATGATGACCTATCTCCGTGACAATTACCACATCCTCGGCGTGCGGGCGGGCGAGCGGCATACTTGTAATGGGTGGGTGTTAATCTTGGGTGTGTTGGCTTCTTGGTGGAAGAAAAGAGGAAGGGCGTTGTGTTTTGTTTCGTTGTCCGCATGGGGAAGACTAGCCATATTTGGATGCCAGTGTGTCTTGTGTGGATACCGCTAGTGCATGCAATATGCAAAGCCGTATTTGCATGACCCACATGGATGACTAATCGCGAGGGCACAGCCTGAAGAGGAAACAGGAAATAAGAAAAGAAAAGAAAAGAAAAAAAGGATCAAGACGCGTCGCGTAGGGACAGGAGTCTCTACACTCATTTTCAAACGCGAAAATTAGTGGAAGCCTAGAGTTCGAGTCTACCTAACGGTTTAGTTATTTTCTTTTATTCTACAAAACTGGACCTGAATGTATAGACCCACCAACAATGGCTAGATTGTACGCAACAAAAAAACGCTCCTCCAATACGAATGATATTCCCCCGGCTCTACAACGCCACTGAGGACTCCATTGAGTTCAGATGGCAGGGCTTTACAGCGCGTTTCCATCGTTTGTTTCGTTATCAGAATGTCGGGAACACTAGGGATTTCGTCGAGATCGAGGATATCGAGGGCAAGAGGCGGCACTATCTTCAAGAGCGACGGTCCGACAAGTATAAGGACGCCCTGTTTGTGTATTTGGATGAATCCTATGTCAACAGCAAGGTGGGTTATGTTTGTTTAGGATGTGTTTATGGCTTCATCTCAGACAGAAGAACGTATGTTCTACTTTCATTTTGTTCTTATCAGTCGTGGTTCACTAATGGGGTGATGGCACGCCGTGCGAATAAGGGCAAGCGATACTGCATCATTCATGTTGGTTGGGAGGATGGTTGAATTGGGGGACCGCGGGTCTGGTCAGCGAAATACGGAGGAACTAGCGAATACCATGAGAATTTGAACGCGTCGATTTTCGAGAAATATCTGGATGAGCTTTGTCGCCACTGCAAGGATGATTTAGAGTTTTCCAAAGTCGTGTTTGTCAGTGGAGAATGCCAAGTACCATCGTAAGGAACATTAAGGATATAGTCAGTAAAGCGTCGAGGCCGAGCAGGACGAACAGCCTAAGAAGTACAGAACACTTTCTCAACTCAGTAAAAATGAACTGCGTTAGCGGCTTCAGAAGGTGAACGCTGATATCAACGTACTTCATGCGCTCAACAAGAAGCAACTGTATGAGATGGCCAAGGAACCAGAATACAAGTTTCCTCTTCAGAGGTCATTGCCCAGAAATGAGATTCATTGCGATGTCGAGAGCATTGACACGTTATATCGTATTTAACATTTAGACTAACTACGACCTACCACAACGATGAGTCCAACTTCCAGATGGTCAAGGAGACGATATGGAGCTAGCAGGTCCAAAACGGGGCGACTTGGTGAGACGGACAATGGATAATGAAGAGAAATATAGGACTACAATGAATATGAATGATCGCCCTTGCTCTCCGTTGCTGGTTGATTTTGATGAGGAGAAGGAAGACGAGGAAGACGAGGAGGAGGAGGAGGTTACTGACGGAGACACGTTTATGGATGAGCTAGGCTTTGCAGAGGAAACGTGAAATTAAGGTTCAGTAAACTACAGCACATATCATACCGGGTTACACAACAGCTCTCCAAGGTGATCTGGAAAAGTTGTATCGCTGCGAAGTTTACATCACCATCGCAATACCTCGCAAGCGAGCTTCCTATGGAAAAGGTTCTGGATATTCAACAAATGTCATTACAATATTACTTGATTGAGCGCAAGTCAGAGTCAGGCCCATCCCCCAGCGCTTAGGGAAATCAATTGGTATTACCATTTTTTTCCATCAACCCCATCGAAAATCCCAGCCTCTCCAACAAGCACCACCTTAACTCTCTCTCTTTCTTCCTCACCTCAGCTCCACCCACTACCCATCACTTTTTTTAACTGCCTTGCATTTCCCTTGCACTCTCTCCTTTTCTGTACAATGCGGGACATCTAGTCGCGACATAAGACTTTTGACTAGAAACGCCTATTCATTTTCAAGTACAACCGCTGAATCGAAGTCTGAGTCATTAATGTGTGCATTATCCTTCCTTCTACAAACCAATGTCCGCCGTTTGTCAATATAACCTTTAGTTCAAAGGGGTTTGAGCTTCAACATTTTCTACGTACAGTCACGACTAGATGTCTCGCACTATATTCCTTTACATACTTACTCGTCTTTCTATTTGTTGCTCCTGTCGAAACGCACACATGGGGGTGGAGGCGGATGTACTCGGCATATACTTTTCCTACATTCGCGTAACCCGCCAGAGGATGACGTCCGAGGCATTCTGGCGCGCCGCCCAGTCCACGAACTCCGTCACCGCCATCCAATTCCGTCATGACACGACTCGTTCAGGTGCTCCATAAGATGTTGTTGCAGATATTTACCTAAGGCCCAGTAACCATCCTGCACTTTGATGATCCACCGACGACGCAGAAGGCGAAAGCACGGGAGAAGAGAAGGAGCTGGAGCAGCAGAGATGCGGGGGCTATGAACGATCAAGCAAAGGAGATTTAGAAGATGGTGAACTCCGACAGCACCAACCCATTGTCGAGGACTCGGAAGCACAAGCTTGTTCGGTCGACCCAGAAAGTAAAGGGGAGCTGGGCCGCCGCGAGGACGATCGATTCGACGATAAAGACGTCTTATTGCCGGGTTGAAGAAGGTGGGTTGGAACGTGTACCACTGCAACGGGGAGACGGACGTCTGTATCGGTGTCAAAGCAAAAGAGCGCTCTGGCCAGGCTGTGGTTGCCTCAGTTGATTCAGATATGCTCTTCCACGGGGTGAAGGTGCTCCTTAGTGCACTATATTGACCTATGTAGTATGTACGAGCAGAGAAGAGGACTCTTAATGCGGTGCAGAAGGGGAACCGCTTTATAAGGTGCCCGTCTGCCCTGGAAATAAGGATCTCTCGCTTGTCTTGTTGACTTTCTTGTACGAAAGTAAATATATAAGAGTAAAAAATCATACCACCACACGAAAACCAACATAATCATTTTTGAAGAAATATAGCGAGGACACATCCTACCGAAGACAAAAAGCCCTCAGGGGTGGTTCGCGGTGAAGATCGGATACAAAAAAATACTTGAAAAAGCGCGTCTGGCTCAGCCAATGGACTTGCTTTTACCACAACAATAGTAACAACGAAACCCGCTATCTGGAACACTCCCCACAGTCAATGGGTCGTGGCAAAGATGATGCATTAATAAAAAAAAAAAAAAAAAAAAAAAAAAGAAGGATTGGGAGCTGATTCCTAGGGACGAAGGTTCAATGATAAAAAAGAGAAATAGTTTCCCAGAAAAACAGAACAGAAAAGGCATTCAGCAATAATAGAAACCAGGGCTAATGCATTGTCCGTGTTCCATTTGTGGTCTTACGAGGAGCTCCTTCATTGCGGGTGGATGTGAATGTTGTACAGGTGCTCTGAAGGTCAAGATCTATGTGATGCCATCGAGGCTGTGCACCGCTCGGGCCAGATATACGCGTCGATCACTATGTCCCTTCAATGCAGTGCGAGTACCAAGTGCAAGCCCATTATGCTGCTGACAAAGGCTTTTCTTGCTATTACACATTTTCATCTTTTCATCGTTTGGTTCAATCCTCACTCTTTATTTCATTTTCGCATTGACGTTTGCTGATTCTAAGGTGACTAAGGTTTGGGGTTCGAAGCGAGATATACAAAGGAAAGTGGATTGGCTTGCCATCAGTCAGACTTACTTGGGAAAGTGAAGACTGTGCAGGGTACACCGCGGGCAGGTTGCAAGCCATGGTACCCCAGAAAAAAACCCACAAGGGAAAAAAAAGTTCGGCTTTTGTTGACCTTCTTATTTTTTTTCCTGATCGTTGTTGCTGTTGCTGTTGTTGTTGCTGTTGTTGTTGCTGCTGCTGTTCCTGTTCCTGATGGTTTTTTTTTTTTTTTTTTCTTTTCATTTTTTTTGTTGTTGTTCCTGTTCGTTTTTTTTTTGTTCTTTTTTTTGTCCCTGCTCCTGATAGTTTTTTTGTTGTTCCTGTTCCTGATTTTTTTTTTCTTTTTTTTTTTGTTGTTGTTCCTGTTCGTTTTCTTTTTCTTTTTCTTTTTCTTTTTCTTTTTCTTTTTCTTTTTCTTTTTCTTTTTCTTTTTTTTTTTCTTTTTCTTTCTTTTTTTCCTGTTCCTGTTCGTTTTATTATTTTTATTTTTTTGTTCCTGTTCCTGCTCGTTTTCTTTTTGTCCCTGTTCTTGTTCCTGATCGTTTTCTTTTTGTCCCTGTTCCTGTTCCTGATCGTTTTCTTTTTTTTTAGCTTTTCGCATTCAACCGATAAAAAGTGTACGAGAGTGCGTGAGTATGTGTACGTGAGTTTGTGTGCAACTGTGAATGTGTGCGCAAAGTGAAGGTCGGTGTACGGAATGATTTCGTGTGGCGAGTGGACTGTGATATGAAAGATGGAAGGTGCAGAGCGGAGAGATGTAAGAGCGGGGAGATGAAAAGGCGGAGAGGGGAGGTAGGTCTTTATTTGTGTCACTTACTTTCTTGGTGGTCCGTTCGCTTGTCGCCATGGATGCGCCCTAGATACATGTGCAAGAGAAAGAAGAAGAAAAGGCAAAGCAAGAAAAAAAAAAAAAAAAAAAAAAAAAGCAAAGCAAAAAAAAGCAAAAAGCAAAAAGCAAAAGAAAGAAAGAAAGAAAAAACCAAAAATGAAGTAAAAGAAAGTAAAAAGAAACAAAAAAACGAAAGAAAAGCCCTCCGAATATCAGACAGTCTTTGTATTCATTGGCGATCTGAAGATGCCTTGAAAAATAGAGCTGTTCATCATGTCAAGGAAGGAAAGCAGCTCCACAAGAATAAGCAGAACGCGTCTTGGCTGGCCCTCAAGTGCTGTTCAGATAGCCTGTACTCAATAGTAACTCGAAGGAGGCTATATGCCAGAGCCGATCATCATGTGTATAAAAGAAGGCAAACAGCGACACAAAGATCCCATCAGTCAAGGAAACAGTTCTAAAGGGGAACAATACGCAAAGAAAAAACCACAGAAACGTGGAAAAAGAGAGGCTCAACCCCATTAGCCAACACCCAAAGCTGTCCCCCGGAGCTCTCTCTTTTTTTACTTCAGTCGTTGGATCAGACCACATATGGAAGGTCATCATGTCCAGAAGAAACGTGGAGCCCTCGTCCCAAAAGAACGCAATCCGTCAATCAAAAGTGCGTATTCCTCTCCCCGCTCTCTAGAGCTCGAACCACTCATCCTTGTTCATTGGAATCCCCACCCAAAGTACCAAAAAAGCAAAAAAAAAAAAAAAAGAGCAAAAGCAAAAGCAAAAGTAACAACAGAACAGAAAAAGAAAGGGCCAGAGAAAAAGGGTGGCAAATGGTCACAAGCGTGTTTTTACCAAATATGGTGGGCAACTGGAAGACAAACTCATATTTTCATTTACCTCGAGATCCCATTCGCGGTAAGGGGACGCCTGAGTATCAACCGACTGCCACAGGTCTGCAGCCCTTGAATGGTTGTCTCTTAGAAGAGGAGGCCGGGCACCTAGCAATAGCGAGAGAAAAAAATAGAGAAAGAGAAGGATAAGGAGCAGGAGAAGGAGAAGGAGAAGGAGATATATATATATATATACAAGAAGTGCAGAGGAACAAGGCTGAGGCGGACAAAAATGGGAGAGAGTAATGAGGAAGAAGGGCAAGAGACAGCAGAAGTGAAGGACTGAGAGTGAAAGTGGGAGTAGCTGAAGTAGGGTAAATGTGGAGAAGAAGGAGGGAAAAGAGCTTACCTTGAAGACCGGGTGAGAGAAGAGAAGAGAAAGAAGAGAAGGGGGAAAAGAGGAGGGCTTCATATCCCCACCTCGATAGACACTCCTTCCTCGACAAACGGTAAACGTCATCGCTACTATCTGCAGTGGGGAGAGAATGTCTTCGGGCAGCCTCCTATCGGTATAGTCTCTTTGGGTCTTTCATATGAAAGAAAAAGAGATAGTGGGCGATAGACAGCACGGAGACAGTGGACAGAGACAAGCAAGGAGATAATGATGGCAAAATAAATCTGGCCGGTGACCTATCGGGACATGAAATATACTTTGGCGGTAAGATAGCCTGGTCTTGGCAGCAAAGGAGCAAAGAGAGAGAGTGAGTGAGTGAGAGAGGATGAGAGAAAGAAGGGGAGAAAGAAAAAGAGAAGGAGAGGAAGAGAGGTCTACTTTGATGAGCATGCAAGCATGAAAAAGATAGAAAGCAATAGACAGAAAAGACATGGCAAAGGTAGTGCCACCATAAGAGTGTCTTTTGTGAGTGCAGTCAGCACGTCTATCGAAGCAGCCAATGATGTAATGATGTACCTGGGAGTGTGGGAGGGATAAAGACACAGGAACAAGCAGCAAGGAAAGAGAACGATGATCATATGGGTCACATACAGCGATATTATTCTTTCGCGGCACTATGCGGGCATACAATAGTCATTAAAGACAATACATCGCGAGTATGTTGGACTCGGACCAAATTGTCTATTCTAGTACAACCACTGCTGGCTGCATCCTTTCCAGCTTTTTTCGTATTTCATCAAGTGCTCACATATGGCTGAGCCGCATTTATCCCCTCCTAAAGAAAATCAACCTGCTACAGACAACACCACCTAGTCGACACACGTCGTAACTGCGGATAGCAGCACTGGAAGTGGCAGAAAGGGCTGTCAGCAATGACACACGCGTCTCTCTCCAAGGATTGTCCGTGTTTATGCGCATACTCCACAGCACTTCATTTTTTCCCTATTAGTATAACCCACACGAGACATCTGCAGTTGTGGTAAAAATGGGCGCAGTCCACAATTTCGAAGAAATCCAAACCCAAACTTTGTTTTACACGCCGTAACAGCTTACGACTTTCAGAAGGATAAGAGAAAGGGGATGATAACCACAAGTTCGCTTATCTACTCCATTCCTTTCATCAGCCTTCTCTCGCATCACCCTACTTTCGCGTACCTCTTCTTCGTACAATCTACTTCCTTTGCCATGGCCAACCTCAAATTATTTTGTCTTGTTGATGGCGAGCCCACGTCGAGTGCATTTCCTGTCGAGATTGCCGCAGCAGAAACCATTGGTGACCTCAAGGAGCGCACCAAGGCCGAGAAACCTGACATATTTGATATAGAGGCCGACCTGCTCATTCTCTGGAGTGTCAGTCCCCATCACTGATGAGGAGGATGAGCTGCCAGTCAAACTCGACACCCTGAATGAGAAGAAGAAACTCTTTCCCAGGATTCTTCTCTCTCAGATATTTCCACAAGAGCCAGACGACGACAACTATATCATAGTACAACGCCCGCCACCAGGTAATAACACTCATTGCTCAATGCAAACCTTTCAATACTGGCTTTGGTGTCTAACAGTCTCTTCTTTATATCTCCAGGCAAAAGGAGGGCAGAAGGAGATAATGACCCCTCCAAAAGACATAAGACAACCCTCTTAGGTGCGATTGAGAACGCTGGATTTGCAGACAGGACAATAGTGCATGGTGGACCCAAACTTTCTGTCCTAAACCAAAAAGACAGGGTCGCTGTATTGGAACATCTTGGCCAGGGAGCTTGGCGGATTCTTCATTCTGGTCACTGCTCGAGACAGCGCGTGCCTTCCGGGAGAAAGACACTGAAATACAGCTTTTGGAGTTAATATCTGCACCTTCCGGCACTCTGTTTCCTATTGTCGACACACAGGATCTATACGTCAGGGAGGATTACAAAAAACTTTATCTGGATATCACCTCCACATTCACGGATACCATATCGCCACTCCAGAATCGCATCGTCGTCACCGGCATCTCTGGCATTGGCAAGTCAGCGTTCTTGGCGTACTTTACTGTCCGACTTCTTTCAGAAAGCGATGGTGACAACCCTCCTATTATCATTTTCCACACGAAACGGAGTTCAAGGTGCTATGTCTATGGAGGGATCTCTACTGTATGCATTGGAGTGGTCAGCGATTTTCAAGCCTTTCTCGATCTGCCTGGAACGTGGTATTTAGTCGACAGCTCCCCAGACCCAGTGCTCGGCCCAGCCAAGACTATCCTATCAGCATCGCCAAAGACCCTCGTGGAGCAATACAAAGAAGTAGCCAAAGAATCACCACGGTATTACTACATGGCGCCTTGGGAGTTGAATGAACTGGAGGAGTGCCGAGTCAGCGTCAAGAGTTTCAATATGGTCAAGCCGGATTTTATGGAGAAGCTTTACGTTAAGATGGGAGGAGTACCGAGATATGTCCTGCAGTTTCCATGGGTTATACTGGGGCGAGATAAGAATGCCACTGTTGAAGCCGAGGATGAAGCATATTGTGGTGTCGATGAGGCCATTAAGCGCGTCAAGGATCCAGCTATGCTTCTGGAATGCTTTGCTCATGGAAGAGTTTCCTTAGAGTTTAGCAGCCGTATTCTTCACCAGTGGCCCACTGAGGATAACAAAAGCTACTGGTTGGCATGGGCTTCACCACATATTCAGCAAGAGATCGTCGAACAACTGAAGGAGAAATCACGCGGAGGGCATAAGCTGGAGTAGTTACACATGCAGAAGCAACCCTCTAATATTTGTCTCACGAGGTAATTATTGGACTCCAAACTGATTTAGGTTTAAAGTCGAATCCACCAGTGCACACCCAATCCTTAAGCATCTCCATTCCCATCTTCGTTTCAATTGAAAGATTTTAGGAAAATTGCTATGTATCGCTCGGCATCTGGATCAACAGAAAGTAACTCTATCTTCTGACACAAGGACGGTCGCTTTAGTTTTGGAGGTGCCTTGTGTTCTGATTAATTATCTGAATGCACCAGGCTGGCATTGCAGGCATTTCATCACGGTGCTGAGGTGGTTTGACAAAATGGTATTTTTCGGACTTCAGGCTCTTGGGGCCACAATGATACACCCGCCATGGCCACGTGTGTCGATAGGAGTGAGTATACCGTTTATACGTAATTTTGTGCAATTTTTAACAGCATTCAAGCCATTTTCGGCGGATTTTAATAGAGAGAAAAAGTAGTGCACACCACCTCCGGTAGTTTTTTGGATGGGAGTGTTATCGGGCAATCGAATATGACAGTTCCCTCCTTAATATCGTTTTGTTGATCTCTGTCTTTTAGTATGTACATCGCAATCAATGACGATTATATCACTGGCTTCACCAGTTAAAAGGGCTATTCCATTGTCTTGGTGGAAGAATTCCTTATAGGTATCGAGCGTGGCTCGTTCCCAACCCGGCTTGAAAACAATTTTCTTTCTGTTAACAACATCATCCCAGCGCAATTGATCCCAATAGGAACCATACTGAGGCCGACATATTTTTTACCAAAGACTTCCATCGTTTAACTTACAAACTTACTATCCACTTTCGCGCTCGTGCATTTAAGAAACACGTGCATTTAGAGAGGGACAAGCACACGCTTCAAAAAATCTCACGGGCTGCCTCGACAGACCAAAGGGAATGAGACCTGATCAGCGCAGCACTACTCCGCTTTCATCGACACAACACACATCAGCCAACTAGAACGCATAGGAACACAGGATCATCTCAGAAATGCTCGGATTCGTACGTCGCTCACTCAATGCAATCGGAGCAGAGACCGTCAAGGGTATGCTTGTTTTCTTTCTTTTTTTATTTTATTTTTTTTCTAACACTCGATTCACATACTTAAACCACTGAACCAAAAAAAAAAAAAAAAAAAAAAAAAAAAAAAAACCTTTCCCCACTCGATCGAATGCCGTTTTCTATTGTGTTTTATTTTACTTTGGACAGGCAGTGCAAATCGTACTCTAATGCTCCCACCTTTGTCTACCATATACAGTCGTACGGATGGACCACTCGCCATGGAAGCGAGAGATGCCTATGGCCGCACTAAGGACACAGGAGGATTTGAAGGGCTGGCTCGTAGGTTGTGACAAGGACATCGGAGGCTTCTCAGAGGCTCATCTGGAGATCACCAAGAACGGTACAGGCAAGTCAAGTCCAGGGAGGACAGCTCAGGACCATGGCTGCCGAACGACAGCCGACAGTCAGGACTACTATCTAACATTGCCTACTCTTGTTTCGAATGGATACCCTTCAAAAACACACAAAAAACAAAAAAACCTCAACGATAGGTCGCTTTTATGGTCATTTGTCACTGGATCTTCCCGAGAACGAGGACGTTGAAAAGAGTGGATATGCAGGCATCAGGACAAAGGTGAGAAGACACTGCTATACCAGGACTCACTCCCAAGATCGCACTTTCCATTGGACGATATTATTGATCTTTTTGACCGTCAAATCTTCAATAGACAAGGCCAGGATCGGTTTTTGGCACACCTGTCTGGGATACATGTCTTTACGAGTACCTTTCGTTAAGAGTCAAGGGCGATGAGCGGAAATACTTTGTCAATCTCCAAACAGATGGTGTTGTGCCTACGGATCTGTACCAGCACCGTCTCTTTTTGAAAACGCCCGGCGAGTGGGAGACCGTTTTGGTAATTAAACCACTGCTATTGCCAATCATCTTTTTTTCATTTTTCTTTTGTCTGTTTTTTTTATGGGTACCATCGCCAGGTGGCATGGGTCCTCGTTCCGCCTCGCATATTAACCATCGTCTGTTGTTTCTGTCCCTATATCGAACAGATCCCATTTAAGGACTTTATCTTGACAAATCAGGGCTTTATTCAGGAGGATCAAATCGAGATTTACAGGGAGAGGGTCAAGAACGTGGGTGTCTCCATCATTGACAGGAAATCAGGCCCTTTCGAGCTGGAGATTGAAAGCATCAGCGCTGCCAATGTCGGACCGGATCCAAATGCACCCCAGCCAGAGAATGAGCACCATTGAGTTCAAAAAATAGGACCTTGTTTGGTATTAAAAAGGCATGTATTGTACAAGAGATGAGATCTTTTAGCTAGTCGTGATAAGTGAATGCAAAAAAAAAGAAAAATGGCATCATGCGAGTAAGGATAATAAGTGAAAATAAAAGATGTCAAGAGAGAGCAAGAAAAAGATGTCTACTGGCGACGCTTCTTGCCCTGGTCGCGCAGTTTTGTTGCCAGCTTATGGGGATCCTCGGGCTTAACCTTGTTGCGGTTCTTGTTCTTGACGTTCGCAGTCTCATAATAATGAGTACCGACCTTGCCCTTGTTCGTCGTCATACGGGCCTCCTTCACGGGCTTTGTCTCTTTCTCCTCCTCCTTCTGCTCCTCCTCTTCAACATGCTTTCTCTTGCCAGCCTTTGCAGTCTTCTTGATGTCCTTGACCTCGAATCCAGCAGGTCCAGCTGCAACGCGCTTCAAGGCGGCACGCTTCTTGATCCTCTGCTTACGCTCGGTCTCCTCATCTGAAAGCTCGAGCTCACTGTCGACATCCTCCTCGCTGTCATTGTCTTCCTGTCCAGGGATTGAGTTCACAGTCTCTCCTACAACGTTGGCAAAGACATCATCCCAGTCCAACTTCTCGCCCGAAATCGCGCTGCTAGCCTTGGCCACTGCAGCCTTGGTCTCCTTCTTGGCCTTCTTCTCCTGTCGAAGCTGAGCCTTGCTCTTGCGGGTCTTGGTGGATGTGCTGAAACTTCCCTCCTTGTCCTCGTCCTCATCATCAGTCTTGTTGACATCATCCTCATCGACCTCATCAGGCAAAATACCCTCAGGAGCATTACTCTCCCGCTTGTTTTTCTCCTCCTCGAGCAACGACGCGTTCTTAGCCAGATCGTCAGCCATGAATTTTTGCATGACGGGAATCTTTGAGAAGATCTGCTCGACCTGAGGCAGTGATGGGTCAATGCTGTTATAAATCGGGGCCTCTTCCACAGCCTCTTCACCGGGCTTGTCACCCTCAGGAGGAGCGGTGTAATAAGGAATCTTGCCGCGCAACCAGTCGTTCAAAACCATCTTGGCGACACTGCCCAGATCCGCCTCGCCTCCTTTGATCAACTTTCCGGTGCGCTTGGCGAGCTGAGTCAAAAAGTCGACAGAGTCCTCCCAGTGGTCCAACTCGTATGTGCGCTGGATGTACTCTGGACGGACACGGCTCAAAAGCTCTGGAATGTAATCATCCGGTTGCTTGATGTTCTCTACACGGACGACTCCCTTGAGAACGATATCGGTCTCGGTATCCGTGGTCGAGGGATGGACGACTCCAGGGCAATCGATCAAGTAGATGCGCTTCATCAGAGTGATGTACTGCCAGACCTTTGTCTCACCAGGAATGGGGGCGACGTTGCAGACCTTCTTGCCACGAAGAGTGTTGATAATGCTGGACTTTCCAGTGTTGGGATAACCAATGAAACCAACCGAAATCTGCTTCTTGTCCGAGTGGAGGGTAGAGAACTGACGGAGGAGCTGGATCAACGATCCTTTACCGAATGAGTTGTTAATAGAGGCGTGGAAGGCGAGCGTAGGGTATTCTTTGGACAAGACCTTGACCCACTTGGCCTGTATATTATAGTGGAAATAGAAGCGTTGTTAGCGTCGGCAGCCTGGAAACAATCAAGACTGCATGTCCTATTGAAAATGATGGCAAACTTACAGTGACCCAGGTGGGGACGAGATCGCACTTGTTGAGGACGAAGATCAACTGCTTGTGGCGAGCCTCCTTCTTGATGTGGTACTCAACGTTGGAGCAGCGGGTGCCCATAGGGTCACGGGCATCCAGGACGTGAATAACAACGTCCGAGGAATCAATAACCTTGTAAAGTTCTCCCCAGATACGTTTCGACTGTCCCTTCTGGAAGACGCTGTCTCTGGCCTCTTCAATCCAGTCCGTGATCACATTCGACTGCAAGTTCTTGTCAGCCTTCTCGTCATAGTTCTCCAATGTCGACTCGACCTTCGCTGCCAAATCCTCCAAGTTTCCCATGGCCAACTTTGGGCGTTTACGCTGAGCCTTGTTTCCGAAGGTATCGCTAAATGGCTCTGTCTCCAACACATGCATTTTACCGACCTATACGAGGCATCATCGAGCGTATTTTAGTCACACGAGTCCGTACTGAAAGAATATGGGATGATGCACTAAAGATTGGAATAAGGATACTTACATGAACGGGATCCTGAAGAAGGGACATGGGAAGCTTGTGCTGCTTCAAAAGGACCTGGAAGGGATCGTTGACCTTGGCAGCCAGGTTCTCTCTGAAGCTCTCGAGGGCTTTTTGACCGATAACACGGGTATTACCGAACCACTTGCGATTGGGAGCCACACGGCCAGGCTCGACAGCCTTGCTCTGGAAAGAAGCAGCTTTGATGACCTTGCCCTGAGCATTGCGAATCGCCCTACCGCCCTTGAGGAGCTGGACCTGCTTGGCAGCCTTGGCATCTCTGTAAAAGTTCTCGCCCTTGACCTTAACGTTTCCGAGGCCGTTTGAGCCTCCCAAGGCCTTAACTCTGTTGTGCTCCTTCTTTAACTGGCCCATGGCGTGTGATGTAAGAGTGGAGTAGTGGGGAGGGGGTGATGATGTTTATGCCTATTGTTTTTTTTTTCTTTTCTTTTCTTTTTTTTTTATGACTGCCTCTTGCCTAGTTCCAAAATGTAAATAATCACTGTCAGGGCGATGTATCCCAAATTCCAATGCGTCACTTTTGCCGTGCCTGCCGGGGTTCGGTGCCTGGAAATTGACATGCAGCCAAAATAGATACCCTCTTACTCCAGTTTCCCAACAGTAATTACTTCTTTCCGTATAATCACAATGGTCTCCAGATTCGCTCAAGCTGCCAAGGGCATCCGCTTCGCCTCCTCGGCATCTGCCAACGCTGCTAACCCCTGGTTGGCCGAGCGCGTCGCCATCAAGGAACACGCTGGTCGTACGTCCCTCAAATCTCATTCCCCTGGAATCAGGACAACTTGTACACTTGATCACAGTGAAGATCTTAAGTCAAAAATCATGTATTCCGTTACTATTGCAGGACTATCGCAGGACTATCGCAGGAGTAGATCAATGTAGCACAGAAAGCAGATCGTAACCATATCCACAGTTTTGAGGAGTAACAGTAGTACCGACCGTTCCAGCACTCTAGATCAGCAAACCCCTCTCCCGCGTTCAATTGATGCACTATGCACATTCGAAATGCGCTCGAGCCCCTTTTACCCCTGACAACGAACACTTCGTGATAACCATCCAGCTCGGCAACTTTTACGCTCTATACATCGTCACTCACTCCCAGTTTCATCTCTGCACTTCCTTCAATTGGACACGTCCACAGCCGCTGCTGAGACCTGGCGCAAGATCTCTATCTACGTCTGCATCCCTGCCGTCATCGCTGCCTCTGCTAACGCCTACAACCTCTGGGCAAAGCACCAGGCCCATCTGGAGCACGAGCGCCACGAGGGCCATGAGGCTGTCAAGTACCCCTACATGCGTCTTCGTACCAAGGTAACCAATGCATCCTATACGATACGTGTCATATGTCTGTGTATTACTCATGTACTTAGTATGGGCAAACCCCCTTCACTTTTCCTGACACACCGCCAACATCTCTCTTATTTACTTTTTACCCGCCTCTAGGCCTTCCCCTGGGGTGATGACTCTTTGTTCTTCAACCCTGAGGTTAACATGTAAAGACCAGTCCTCGGAAGCATCGACGCTCAACCCATGATCAAGAAAGTACGAGTGAAGGAAAGACGAGGCAGAGAAATCATATAGAACGTCTTATCACCCGACTCCGGCAATGAAATCGGAGGCATAGAATTGTGGATTTTTTCAAATGTAAACCAACATTGTTCAAACATCTTATTCATTTTCTTCTTGTGGATATTGTTGGGTGGGCGCAGGACCAAATGCAGCCGATTGTTAAACGTGGAAGGCGAAATATGCCTATAATCGGTCAAAGATGGGCTCATGACATCTACTTGTAAAGAGAGCAGAACGTGTCAAAACGCGCCGCAAACTTTTCCCGCGGAAAAGGATGGACTTTTAAATGGGGTTTCTTCCTCACGAAATACCTGCGAACCTTGCATTAAAGAGCATTTGTTTGTAGTCTACTGAAGCGCTGCCTCAGTCCATAAAATCTTTTGGACAAGGCCGTTGATGACACAAAATCCGTTTCGTGCGACCTGGATCCTTATTGACCATCAGCCATTTTTTTTCTTTTTCTGTCTCTCTTTGCTTGTGCGATGGTGGCGAGGGGGGGAGTGCGCAAATAGAATGACCGCAAAGAGTCGAGAGCAGTATCGATTGTATGCATGTTGATGCTCACATGAGGCTAAGGAGCACCTTAGCAAGCACAGCAGCTGAAGCGATCGGCGGTAGTGCTTGTTGAGTCGATGGTGGAAGTGAGGCGTAGTAACCCTTTTTCCCGGCCATAAAAGTGAAGAGAAGCTCCTCACTCCTTTCCACATCCGCTTATACACTCCTTCGCCTTTTGATATCCCATACACGCACATCTACAGCAAACTCCTTCTCCTGAGCGCCATTCTCCTCTAGCAAAGCATTGTAACCATGACTATCGAGAGCTACAGCAACAAATCCCGCAAGGCCCAAACTACAACCAAGACAGGCGGCCTGAGCGGCTTCTTCAGCTCCATGTTCCACTCCTGCTTCCCAAAGAACACAACCAAAAATGCAACATGGACCAACTGGGCCAAGAACCAGTCTTGTCGTCCCGCCGACATCTTCTACCCCGAAACCCTTGAGGATCTAAAGAAGATCGTCAACATGGCCCGCACGAATGGCAAGAAGGTCCGATGTGCAGCGTCGGGCCATTCCTGGTCCTCTACGTCTGTCACGGACGGATACCTGGTGGTCGTCAACAAGATGGAGAATGTGTATAGTCCTGTCTATTCTGAAAAGGAAAAGACCTGGACCGTGCAGCTCGAGACAGGTGTCTTGGTCAAGGACTTGGACAACGTGCTGAGGGACCACAACCCTCCATTGACGCTGCCCTCGAACGTCGTATTGGACTCTGTTCGCTATGGCGGCGTTCTGAGTCTTGGCTGTGTAAGGAACTTCGTACCTCCATGTTATCACTCGCCGTTCGTACACTGTGGGTTTCTCTCAGTCAGCATCCCTGCTCCAAGGATGCCTTAACTAATCAAAAACTTGATATCCCTATCCTTTTTCCAATCGATAGCATGGTGCCGCAACACACACCCGCACCCTTCCGGATCTCGTGAGCGAGGTCACCATCATCGACGCCAACGGAAACCTGAACACGTTCTCACAAGAGAAAGATGCAGAAGAATTTTCAGCAGCCTGCGTCAATCTCGGCCTACTCGGTGTCATCTACAGCTACACACTCAGGGTCGAGCCCATGTTCAAGTTGCACATGGTATGATTATTTACCCTCACGAACGCGCCAAACTTTTATAGACCACTGCATTTTTTAAATCAAATGCATTTTCATTTCTATAGACGGACACGTATCCGCCTCTCAGCGACTACTTTGCTTCGCCTAATTTGTGCGGCCCAAAGCTCAAGGCCATGGTCTTGGCCAATGACCAAACCGAGATCTTTTACTGGCCCTTTAACACACCTGACCTGGGCGCTGCCAATGATCGCATCTGGGTGAAGCAGTGGCAGCGTACCACAGTTCTGCCAGTTAGCATCAGTAAAGAATGCGAAGCCTTCCACAAGCTGATTCAAGGGTATGAGACTCAGTTTGGTGAACATCTATACGAATTCATGGCAAAGCATCCCTCGAGCACACCATTTGTCAACTGTCTACTGTTCAAGGCAGTCGGAAATAAGGACGTAGAGCAGGTCTTAGAGGCGCCTGACGCGATTCATTATCAGGCTGGGATTGATAACCTGCCGTGTGTGGATTTGGAGATGGCGTTCAAGGTCAACGAGGATTTTTCGAATGTGGTCATTGCCTGGAACTACGTGATTGAACAGGTGAGCGAGCATGCTGTCCGACCTTCAAGCTACGGAGCAATGTGCAGAGATGGCGTTTATCATATCTTCGTTACTGCTCGCACTGACAATTGCATTTGAAATTTTTTTGCTAGCTATACGAATATGCGAGCCGTGGCGAATTTCCATTCAACCTCACGCTCGAGATGCGTTTTGTCAAGTCATCTTCACTGCTCATGTCGGCAGCGTATGACACAGACCCCGAAGCGATCTACTGCATGATCGAGATTCTTTCGGTCAACAACACCAAGGGTTTTGATGAGTTCTCGAGTAAGATTGCCAAGTTCTGGATGGACAATTTCCGCGCAAGGTATGTACTATATCTGGTTTACTCTTAGTTCTCTCCTCCCTCCTCCTCTTCCCCCTCACTCATCTCAGATGTTTTTGCTGACGCTGAAAATTCTTTCTATTGCGCATTCTAGGCCGCATTGGGCAAAGATGTGGGAACATGTACCGGGCATTGTGCCCTATCTCCGCCAGCAGGACAGCGAACGTTACGATCGCTTTGAAGTCGTGCGTAGGAAGTACGATCCTAATGGCATGTTCATGAACTCGACCTTTGCCGGTGTATTAGGCCATTAGAAACAAAAAAAAAGATATGCGAGAATTTATACCGCTTAATACATGACCATTGCACATACATTTCGCAGCCCAGACGTCAGTCGAGGATGTATAGAAGTTTATATTCCGTGTATTGAGGCTATCTATTGTCGTATTCAATCCAAGGTCGTTTACAAGTGAAGGACTTCTGATTCTTCATTCAGGGTTTGGTCGCTGAAATGACGAGCAAGTTGACTGTCTTGCTTTACAGACGCTGCAACGCTCTCCTGTGCGTCGCCACCGGCCACAGCAATGTCCATTTTTTTATCTTGCGAGAAATCAGCATTCTTTTCACCATCTTCGTCAACTACAGCACTTGTAGAAGACTGGAGGATAGTTTCTTCGCGAGCGCGTCTGCGGCGTCTCAGCTTCATGAAAGCCAGACCAGCAATCACTGCAAACCAATATAGAATGTAGCTGACGATGGTGCCAATAGAGGCAACGTTATTCCAGCCCTATTCAACATTCGTACAAAAAGGGGTTAAATTGTAGCCTAACATCTTAAAACACATAAAGAGCGGCAGTAAGAGAGTCCGTTACCAGAACCGCGTTCAACAACGCCCAACCCCCAGCATTCGGGTCGTTCGGGTTACAGCATTTCAGTCCCCAGACATTGACGCGTGGATCATACGTGCCCACATCGTCCGACTGCGTGTCCGTCAGCCTGTTCCAGGTATTGGCCTCGAACGCAGTAACAGCCTTGGCGACCAGGCCTGCGGCGATGATGAGTAATAGGCATGTGGAGGCCACGAAGAACTTGTGCAGCTTCATCATGTTGCCTCCTCGGTAGAGCAGGAATCCGACAAAGAGGCCGCACAGGATACCGACGACCACGGCTGCAGGGATCGCTCTTGCCTGCTCAGAAAACGTAATCTTTTTATTTTATTTTATTTTTCAAACGAAGAAGGTGGTTACAAGAGTGAGTATATCGAGTTGAAAGAGTAGGCATATTGTCAAAAGGACCAGATCGAGTAATGTTTGTTTAATACAAAAATAATAACTTACACCACCGATGAAGACAATGGCCTCGAGACCCTCGCGCAAGACGGTGATGAGTGGCAGGATAAAAAGTGCATAGCGACGCGAGCTGTTGCCGAGGCCACGCTCGTTCTCTTGCTCCATGGCCTTGGACAACTTGCCTTTCCATTTTTCTTGGATCTGCGTCGTCCGCAGCATGGCAATGCCCATGACCGTGATCATGACCACGGCAATCAACGAGAAACTACCTTCCCAGAGCTCTTCACTGTTGGCCCATAGGTTGTTGGCGTACTTATTCCTATTTGAGGGATCGGTTGGTTTTAGAAATACGGTTGCGTAGGGAGGGTAAAAATATTTTAAAAATGAAATCCAGCGACTTACCAGATAACAATGAATGCAGCGCCAATCGCCAGCGAGATGGCTAGCCCTAAGGCTGTCCCGGCCCACACCTTTCTTTCAAACAAACAAACAAAAAACGAGCTGATGAGCGATAGGGTTCTGACAGGTTTCTTAATTTGCCTGGTTATAAGCCAGAACAGGACTGACCTGACGAGATAATCTCTTCTTGATTAATGGATCCTCAGTCAGGACTTGCTTCAAGAACGAGAGCAAGACAGAGACAATGATCGCAGCCTCAGTGGTCTCGCGAAAGATGATGAAGAAGATGGGGATCGAGAAGTAGTCTGTTGCTCCCATCGTGTTTTTGCTATGTTTGCCGCGTCTCTGAAGGACGTGCTGTGCGGAAGTTGTGTGTGGATAAAGTATTAAATACGAGTTGACACGCGCGAATAAGCAGCGATGGATGTGTAAGGAATCCCGGTGAAGATAGACGATGAGGAGGGAAGCACAGAGAAAAGGGTACTCGAGCGAGGAGATGGAGAGCGCGACGAAGGCCTTTTTTATATATTGAAATAAGGTTATCAGATGGTGTAGTTCAATCTGATAACAAATCGGCGGAGAGAAAAAAAAGAAAAAAAAAAAAAACTCCCCATCTCATAGTTCATCCGTGGCGTATTTTCAATGCCATACACACACACATCGGACAGCAAAGTACATCAACGTGAACAACCAGACTGATGAAGAGATGAGTTTATCCGTAGACACCAACACTAGCCCGCATAGAATAAGAAGGCGTGGTATCAGATTCATCTTTGTTTTATTTTTCTGCTGTCCAACCCACCCCGGGCTGCCATTTTTATTACTCATCAGTTTACTCCGCTCTCTTTGCAGCCCAAATAGGGCGCATTTTATCCAGCTGGTCCTGTCGCAGTGACATCGTGTGAAAAAGAGACGCACAGAGCAGTGGTACCACCCTTGTTCTGGCCCATATCTGCAACATTGTTTTTCCTGTACTTTTTCTTGCATTAGGTCTGGGCCTAATCATTTCTTGTCCAAAATACCCGGCTCACTTTACGAATAGTCTGTAACAGATGCTTTTATTCTGTACCATGCCATTGGTAGCGTGTCCGCTATTCCTCCCATATCAATCAGCGCATGAAAATACTGCACAAAGATGAGATTGTTGGTCATGAATGTTTGGTGTCTTTACTTGTGCTCATTAGGCGAAAAAGTCGGATAACATCGCCTCAGGACCTCGTCGTACTTCCTGTTCGCATGGTGCGCATCGTCAGCAAACTTCGCGTGCTCAGATTGCCGCTCCTCGACAGCTTCCTTTGGCTCCTTGATAATGCCTCCGACACTTCTACACCACCTAACCTGCCACCACCACTGCTTCCCGTGCCCTTTTGCGCTTGACTGTACGCCTGCACCTCTGACTCGTCCACCAGATAATAGCTCTCCCCACTAAGGCGACTATTTCTGGTCCGAGCCGACATGGGGGACCGTGTGTGTTCAATTCCACTGCTGCAGCCATAGCGATTTTCATTTTCCTGTCCAAATTCCTGTCGACTCCGCACTCGGCCCAATGACTCGGTTCCGAAGTCCCTTTGTTGCTGCAGCCGCTCCTGCTCGCGGCATTCCTGCTCGTACAAGTCCTCTGTTTCTTCATCCCACCCTAATTCCTGAAGAATCCAGCTCAAAACCTTCATGAATCGGATGTAATCCTCCTCTTCCGCATTTTTTCCTGTGCCTCGCGCGAGATGTGAAGCATTTCCATCGTCCATGGCCGTTGACACGGTTGAAGGGTCCTGGTTTGGATGCCGGGAGCTTGCCCCGGAGGGCTGGCGAGGGTGACGCCCTGAGTCAGGTTGCTGATGACGTTGGTGGTGTTGGTGAGGGCGGAGTGGAGATATGGCCACCGGTAGAGGATCGTTCCTGGAGCTACCGAATCGTGCTTGCTCGTATCCTGCTATATATTCCAGTCCAATATCTCTCGTTATCAGCTTTTGGTCCATGAGCATGTGGATATACGCCGAGATGGACATGTTGGGTGGCCGGGCCAAATCCGGTGAGTTCGCGACGGCGGCTCGTTCTGTATTTGACGATTGCGAGATTGATGAAACAAATGTCAGTACAACATCATCTAAGGGGCCTTATTGCTACCAGTCGGGAGGCATATTTTTTTGTTTTCTACCAATAAAGTGAGGTGTGCTAGCCATAAAGGTTTTAAAATGAGTATCCTGCAGTGACGACTCTACGATCAGACAAGATGGTGTTTCGAAGTCAATCGCTGGTCTTTGATCGCAACATTGCAGAGAAAATCTGTACGCCAAGGAGACAGAACTAACCAGGTTTGCCCCACCCTGGCTGTCCGCTTTCCTCCAGCAATGGCTGAGCTTTCTTGACCAGTCTTGCAACGCGATCCAGCTCCGATTGTACAAATTCGTACACTGTCTAGGAATGACCAATTTAACGACAATGTAAGCAGTTGTTCCAAACATCCATTCGGATTGTTAGACTGCGCGCGTCGTATCCTCAAAGTCCTGAATACCTTTGGCAAATCTTCGCGTGTGATAGGCATATACGCCTTTGGGATCGCCTGTCGTGCCAGTTTTACTGTCACATATCGAGAGAATCCAAAGATGGTGGCCAACAGACCCTATAAAGCACAATTGCATCATCGACGCAGTATTATGGTTAATATTTTGCTGGATAAACCAGTCGGTTATTACGACGCATTGCGGGCGAAGCACAATGAGATATCAAAACTTACTAGAAGAACGTAGCTGCCGCCAAATACGGCAAGATTTTTGTAATTGGGAGGATCGCCCAGGTTGGCTGGGTGAAAGATCTGAAAGATCACATCATATGCTGACGCGAAGATGCATATTCCTAGCAAGGTTATGAAGAACAGCGTTGATATCGTTGATATTGTTGATATTGATATCCTGTTGTTGCTATCCAATAGTGCAGCATAGTCTTTGTGCGTTTGGACGAGACAAGGGTGACGCACCTGTGACTGCAACCAGGAAGAATAGCGAGCTCACATAGAAGCAGCTGGAGCGCGTCAGTGGCATTCACTCTGCGTGTGTGCGTCAAGGCGACTTGATGGTGATGTTATAGGGTCAAGGTCTAAATGAAGGCGGTCTTGGCCTGGAGATGTTGCGAGTGATGAAGGCAAAAGAAAAGGGGCTCGCTCTGCCAGTTTGTACTTTGTAGTGAGCATTCATATATTTACACGTGATTCATTCATAGCACCTTGCGCCCAATCCAGGCACCAGCCAAAGCAGTGTACAGCATACTCCATGTGTCGCAGAACTGTATTTTATACGATACAGGAGTGGTCTAAAGATGATGGCTAGTGCCAATTGCTAGTATACATAAAGGACGAAAACGAGGAATAAGGCCGAAGAGTCCAGTTTTCCGTAGGTTTGTAGTTGATGTTCACGGGTGCTGTCCGGATCGAAGAATGGCAAATTTAAAGCTGCTTCTGGAGGCGGGCCAAGTGGTAGTTAACAGTGTTAACCTTCTTCGTCTTCGTGGGCTATATAGTACGAGAAGGTAGGGAGGAATTATTAGAGAGATTGTCTTGGATCAAAATCCCCAATTGAACAGCTTGTCAATTGCTGTTTGTCGTGCTCCTGCCTATCGCCTTTTTACTCTAGCTCCAAAACTAGTCCCGTTTGATTGCGAAGTTAAACCCAGCTCCCAGTCCAGTGTATGCGACCTGATCTCGCTCCATAAACAGTGCCCCTTCCGGTTCCTGGATGCAACAGGACGCTGGTCGATCTCGTTGATCGATCTCCGCTGTCCATACTCCTCCTCAAATCCTGTAGTAACAAGTCTTACCAAGTTCTTCATGCAGTCAGCGAGCATCTTGGCGGATTGCATACACTTGGCATCATCGACTCCGGAGGCGGTCCAGCACTGGATCATGGCACCCATCTCGGCAATACAGGGGCTGGCCTCGATCACCTTGCGAGGCTTTGTGCGAAGATACTTCAGTCTCATTATTGATAATCCTGATAGCCGTTATTCCAAAAGTCAGAGATATCCAGAGAAGTGAGTTGTGAAGTGCGAGAGGTAGTACACCGAGTTTAATACGGAAGGTAAGACCAGGATTCCATGTCACGGATTGGTTGATTGATCAGGTCCATTTGAATCCAGCAGAAGTTAATATGCGAGTGAAAAACAAGAGCTTGATCAGTATCCTCATCCTGCATCACATTCCAGAACAAGGATCAACTGCTGGCGAGAAAGTGGCATGCGTACCTTTGTTGTTCGGAGGTGAGGACAGATTCCGGTAGAGTGGAGTTGAGTTCGACAGGGCGATTATTTTTGTTTGCTTGCTGGCGTGACGTAGTCGTTTATACTGGTGCTGTGCTTTAAAATACGGCGCCAATGGATTTCTAGACGTTGTATTGGACATGACATTTGAAGCCTGCGCTCGTTTTTTTTTTCGCATATCAAAGAGCCTTCACACGCGTCAATATAGACATGCAAACGAGAACGCGTGTATTTCATCACAGTTTAAATTACATTGAATTGAGAATGACAGAGAAGTAGATAAATAAAGATATAATGAAAAAGAAACCCGATTTCGGGGCATCTGGTGCCACTTTTTATTGCTTTCGCAAACAAGAAATATAGCGAATATATTATGCTATGTTGTCCCTGGGCAATACTCTTAGCAGTTGTACTTCAGGCAGCAGATTTGGGAGCCGCATTGGACTGGGCCACCCCACTGAATGCACTTTCTCCAGAGGCAGCATTCTCCGACCCCGCACCCAGTGGAGGAATACTTGCAGCAGGTGCTACGCTTGGTGAGGCCCACTATTGTTTACAATTGATTATTAACTGTTATGCCTTTTTTGACAGCTCTGTTCTGGGCTATTCATGCTAGATACTTACCGGCAAGTGAATCGGCGAGATTTTCAGGGTCGGCGGATACAGAGAGAACAAAGGCAAGGGCTGCGGAGGCGATGACAACGTGGAACTTCATTTTTTTTTCTTTTTTTTTTTTTTCAATAGAAATGAGCGGTGGCAGTGATAGGCGGGCTTGTGTTCGTCCTTGGGGATGAGGCGAGATGATGCGAGATGGTGCGATTTTTTTGAGCAGAAGTGAATGAAAGCGCGAGGGCGAGGTGTGCATGCCAGGGTTTATATACAACTTTTGTTTCCTTCATAGTGCAGGCACGCGTATTATGAATTTCTGGTCTTGCTTGAATCTCCAAGCACTGCTCCCTCCTTTTTTTCATGGGCGCCGTTACCGCAAGGTGGATGAAGTGATGCAGCCATGTCCTTAAAAAACAGCTTTTCTTTTCATTCATGTTTGCACTGACCTCTCAGCCTGCGTTCGTTACATAAATAAAGCGCCGTGCTGCAACTAGACACGGATCTAGGTGTACTATGGTATCACAATCATGGTTCTTGATAGGCAGGATCGTACAAAAGTGATTGGTTACAGGTTCTGTTTACCATTCGGCACGCACGCTCTGCATCCATCTTTTGGTGTAGTAGGAACGCGTTGACAGGTCGGGTGACATCCCATTAGCTTATTCTGTCTTTGTACTCGCCAGCAATCGTCGTGTAACGGACGGCTAACGCGTGCAGAAGAAGCGGCTAGGCTCGGGCCAATTCTTCAACTCGCAATCAAGATGTGGCACTGTCCTACAGAAATAACACGCTTTCATAATTATTTCTATCCCTTTTACATGCAGGAGTCTAGAACAAAGCAAACTAATCCTACGTCCTATCAATCCTCATGGATATGTAGCTCGAAGAAACACAAGACAACTTTCGCATCAGCATGTTTCAAATTCTCCGTTGCCAGTTAACATAACTTACCGACAAGAAGAGATGCTTTCTTGATATTACATGCACCATGCGAATCCACGATAATGTCAATTAGGACCGTAAAAAATTGCGACCATTCAGTCCATGGGTTCATAGACAAACACATCGCACGCACACATCTGTCTGTCATAGAGTTGAATACGATGCAGATTTATTGCGATACAGGTTCATCTACATATTAATTCGGCGTAGGTATTGGTCGTTATGGCCCTTGAACCTAACGCCTTGCCCTATTGGTACGATGCCCTTGAGTAGGAAGCACTCGTAGCAATCAACAGTTGTAGCTCATGCAGCACCCAGAGTAACCGCACTGAGCAGGGCCACCGTATCTCGTGCACTTCCTCGTGATGCAGCACCCCATGACTCCGCAATACTGGCTGCCGTCGGTGTACTTGCAACAATCTATACGTTTGGTCAACAAGCCCTCTATCCATTTGTGCCGTAAAATATGAGGGCAAATAAATAAATGTTGAGTACAACATCTCTTATTATCTTCTTCGCTCCATTGTAATAAGAATTCATCGTAACACTTACCGGCAACGGGCTGCTCGTTATTGGCAGGAAGAGCCGTAACAGTGCTAATGACAACGAGTGCAGCGATCATGGTGGCAAAGCTGAGCTTCATGTTGAAGATGCGAACGAGAAGAGTTTTTTTATGGATAGGATTGCTTTGTGCTTTTGGAAGAGCGGTTGGTGAAAAAGAAAGGCAGGGGCAGAACGTGCGCACTTTTATATCATTCCAACTGAAGATAGATTCCTTAAGAAAAGCTACCGTCGCTGCACCTTTGCTGGCCATAACTAAAGCGGCGGTACAGAAGACTGTAAAACGCGCCGCGTTCTATCTAGGAGGGCGTTGCGCAAGGATGTTGCACAATCAAGTACCGGAACTTGGAAGATCGCGTGCGTACTATTGGCTGATCCAAGGCGCCGTCAGTAATTGAGCTCCTCCTGTCAACGTAAGACATTATTCGGCATTGGTGTGGAGGAAACAGTACGCTTGATTGCGTGTATCGGGCGCAGCACATGTTTACATAGACGAACGGCATGTTCCTGAGCGATCGAGAAGGACCATCAAAGAAAAGCTAGAAGACGCGTCTGATTCGGCTAGGATTCTAAGTTTGTAGAATAGTTTGCCAATTTCGACGTACAGGAGACAATGAGGACACGCTTGCATGCCCTTGGGGTGCGAGAACGATAGGCTGGGCTGCACTTCACTAGCAGCTACAGGCAACGACATTGTGCCTCAAGGGGGTGAGAAGGAGGTTAAGTGGAGGTGTAGGGATGGTACCTCCGTGTGGTAAGTGCACCCGCGGCCGAGTTCTTTTCCAGTGAACACGGACTCACGACCGGTTGGCTGCCGAGGAGATCGGGCTAAAGGCGGATAAGGGTAAACGCCGAGGCATATCAGCCGAAGCAACACAGAAATAACAGTGTGCTTCCCCCACATCCCTCATTTCACATCCACAACCCCATCCATTCTCTCCACTATGACTTCCATCTCAACCAACAAGCGACTTGAGCAGATCAAGGATCACATCAGTGGTAGATGATTCATTCTTTGCAACCGAACTCGTTTGTGTGAGCCGAAAGAAATACTCAGTACCAACTGATCCAGCCAATCCTATCTCTCACAGGAAGCAGTGTCCACCGTGAGCGCCTTATCCACCATAGGCACCCCGACGATGTCGTGATTGTTTCGTAAGTAGGCAGAGAATACAGGTACCTTGCTTGTATATCGTCCGCATCGAGTTTCTGACCTGACTTGTCACTTTTATTCCCGCAGGGCTGTCCGCACGCCCATCTGCAGGGCTGGAAAAAAGGGTGGTTTCAGAGACATGTACCCTGAGGACTTGCTTGCGGTCGTCTTGAAGGCAGCCGCTGAACGTGCCAAGATCGACCCCAAGGTTGTCAATGACATTCAGACTGGCAATGTGTTGCAGGAACTCGGCGGTATCAAGGTTGGTCGCGCTGCCATGTTCACTGCCGGTAAGTCCACGATTGCATCTTTACTGGCCGGCAGGTATAAACGATCGCATGCATTGGATGTGTTGTAACAAGAAAAACTGACAAGTTCTCTATCTGTCGTAGGCTTTCCATACACGACGACATACGGTGTGCTGAACCGCCAGTGCTCCTCCGGTCTACAGGCCTGCAACTATATTGCCAATGCTATTCGCGCTGGAGAGATTGATGTCGGTATCGGTAAAGCCATCATACTGCCCATTTAGGCTGCCTGAATGTATTATCTATTCAAAGATAATTAAAGCTGACGAACATGAGCAATGGTTTCTATAGGTGCTGGTGTCGAATCCATGACCCATGATTATGGATCCAAGAGCATGCCTTCCAGAATTTCGCCCGCCATCAAGGCTGGACCGGGTGCCGCTGATTGCTTCGTGCCCATGGGTATCACCTCTGAGAACGTTGCTAGCGACTTCAATATCACTCGCGAGGACCAGGATCAATTCTCATCAGAGTCGCATGCGAAGGCACTGAAGGCTCAGGAACAGGGCTTGTTCAATACTGAGATTGTGCCCGTCAAGGTGCAGCAAAAGTCCATTGTCAAGGATGAAAACGGTCAGGACAAGGAGGTCACTCAAGAAGTTATCATCTCTAAGGACGAGGGTCCGCGTGCAGGATCGAGCGTTGAAAAGCTGGCAAAGCTGAAGCCCGTCTTCAAGAAGGATGGATCGACGACCGCAGGAAATGCATCTCAGGTCTCGGACGGCGCGGCAGCCGTGGTCTTGATGCGCAGAAGCAAGGCCCAGGAGCTCGGATGCACAATCTTGGCGCGCTGGTGTGGCGCCAGGGTTGTGGGATGCCCTCCAAGAATCATGGGTATTGGTCCTGCGGTGGCGATTCCTGCAGTCTTGAAGGACGTCGGTCTCCATATCGATGATGTCGATATTTACGAGATCAATGAGGCCTTCGCTTCTCAGGCCCTTTACTGTGTGCGCACCCTTGGCATCAAGCCGGCCAAGGTCAACCCGAAGGGAGGCGCTATCGCTCTCGGCCACGTAAGAATAGTCGTTTCTTGTGGGCGCTTCGAATCGATGGTCAAACAACAGTAAACAAGAATACTGACCTATCTTCTTCTATATCTCTTTGGTCCTATATAGCCACTAGGGATGACTGGAGCCAGGCAGACGGCCACTCTGATCTCGCAGCTCCACCACACCCAGCAGAAGATTGGTGTGATCTCGATGTGCTACGGCATCGGAGGGGTAAGGGCAACAATGCAGACTGCAACCATTGATGGTGAAGCTGATGTTTATTGTCACTGTGCTAAACTATTCGGTTTTTTTTATTGTCTTGGTGTCCTAGGGCATGGCCGCTGTGATCGTGAGCGAACAGGACTAGACACGCCACCAATTTTTCAATAAAGCATAGCCACCTGGTCCTTCCACTTGTTTGTTTGAACCCTGTCTTCCATTCCTTTACATCCGTTCGATGGCATCTGGTTTGAACAACCTAGACCTCATTTCAAACATCACCTGTCTGACCTCCAAAAAGAATCATGAGGAAGCCTTGCGAATCCTCAAAAAGGTCGCCACTATGGTAACGAGCACAGCCCATGCCATGTTGTGTGCATTACTTCTCTGGTTATCTCTAGTTGCCTCTGGACACTTCTGTTGACAGAACTCACACTTTCTGCTTCCAATATTTGTATCTGAATGCTAGGTACGACCCATTATGAAGGTTCACGGCTGGAAAACTCATACCTTAGCAGAGTTTTACCCAAAGGGCCTCCTCGGCATGAACACCAACCGCGGTTGGAAGATCCAGCTCTGCCTGCGCTATCACCACGACGAGAATTTGTTCTTGCCTTGGGAGGAAGTCATCGGGACCATGCTGCACGAGCTCGCCCATAATATACGCGGACCCCATGATGCACAATTCTACAAGGCCCTGGACAGTTTGAATGACGAATACGATAAAGTGATTGCTTCTGGGTACACTGGGCTTGGTTTCGATGCGGCAGGACATCGCTTGGGAACAAAGCATGGTGGATTTGGAACTGGCGGCACTCGTCTTGGTGGAGCTTTAGGTGATAGTACCATAACGGGAGCCACTCGGGCTGCAGCGGTCCTTGCAGCAGAGAAGCGACGACAGGTGAACGAGATAATGTTGCCCGCTGGCGGGCGTCGATTAGGAGAGGGCTCAAAGATGGGTTCGACCTCAAAGAACTTTTGGGAGCAGTGGCACAGTCCAGGAGAGCTGGCGGCGATGGCTGCAGAACGGCGCGCCAAGGATCAGGTCTGGTGCGGGTCGTCGGCTACGAGCAATGTCGAGGCTGCGACCAGCAATCAGCTGGAGCCGACTTCAACATTTAGCACGCCTCAAAGCCAGCAGATGGAGCCTCTTACTAAGCACAAGCGCAAAAGTGAAGCCGATCAGTGCCTAGGATCGAGTAATGCGCAGGGAAAGAAATCAAGAGATGAGCGTCCTCAGAAAGCATTGGAGCCCTCGCAGTCGCCCACGGCATCCGTATCTTCGACATTGGCAAGCACAGTCACTCGCTGGTTCGAGTGGGCATGCCCCGCATGTACGCTTCTGAACAGACCACTTGCTTTACAGTGCGATTGTTGCCTAACATTGCGTCCCATCGATCTAGACGCCTAGGACATGGCTGAAATAAATCCATTGATGGTTTTTTTTTTTTTTTTTTTTGATGACATGATGATTTATTCTGTTATATTACACAAAATAGTATGCCGTGGGTGAAATGGTGCATTCAGATGCGTCGGAGGTGGCGACTACAGAGACAACAAAAGATGACTATGGTACAAACGATCGTGCTCTAAAAAATATATAATAGAAACATGCAAGATAACAGAAAAAGAAAAAAAACGATGCAAATAAAGGACACAGATTATAGGGACAAATAAATGGGAAACAGATGTAAGGGAATCATCGGTGCCTTGTAAAGATGGGCCTTGGAAGAGCCTAAAGATCCGTATGGGGATTTAGAAGGTGACCTTGGAGCCCGAGAACGATCCAAAGCCTCCGCGACCACCACGACCGCCACGACCGCCACGATCACCTCCGAAACCGCCACGACCACCACCACGACCACCGCGACCGCCGCGATCACCTCCGAAGCCGCCGCGACCACCACCACGGCCACCACGGCCACCGCGACCACCACCGAATCCACCACCCTCAGAGCGCTCAGGCTTCTTTCCAGCGAAATCCAAGCGGCAGGGGCGACCAGCGATGTCAGAGCCGTTCCAGGCAACAGCAGCCTTGGCCTCATCGATGGAGGAGAACTGGATGTAACCGAAACCCTTGGCCTGGCCGGTCTCGCGGTCAGTAGGCAGACGGACAGAAATGATCTCTCCACACTCGGTAAAGGCACCGCGGATATCATCCTCGGTGGCGTTGAAGGACAAGTTGCCGATGAAGATCGTGTCAGAGGCCTCGCCCTGAGGAGCGTTGTTGAAGGTCTTGGCACCAGCCTCCTTCTTGGGACGGGACTCTGAGAGATCGACACGGATGGCACGGCCATCGATATCCTTTCCAGCCAAAGCCAAGGCAGCGTTGGCACCATCGGCATTGGTGAACTCGATGTAGGCGAATCTAAGATCACAAAATGAACAACTGAGGTGTGAGGACGGAACGAAGACATTGGCTAATCCCATGAAAAAGCAATTGACGAGCCATTGAACATAACATACCCCTTGGAGCGCTGGGTGTCACGGTCGGTAATGACACGGACATCGATGATCTCACCGCACTCAGCAAACTCAGTGCGGAGCCAGTCGTTATCGACATTCCAGGAAAGACCACCAACAAAGACGGTAGCCGAAGTAGGAGCGGCAGCATCATCAGTCTTGGTCTTCTTGGCAGCGACGGCGCTGCTATCCTCGCTGGTCTTACGCTTGGTAGACTCTGAGTCTGAGCTGGCGGCGGACTCGGAGGTTTCCTTGGCCTCCTCCTCCTCCTCCTCAGAGTCGGAAGAGTCAGAGTCAGAGGAGTCAGCCTTCTTGTTCTCGGCCTCCTTCTTCTCCTCTTCGGAATCAGAAGAGTCGGAGGATGAGGAGTCAGAATCAGATTCGGATGAAGAGGATGAGGACTCAACAGCCTTCTTCTCGACCTTGGCGACCTTCTTCTCGGCCTTGGCAACCTTGGAGCTCTTGACGGCAACGGACTTGGCCATTTTGATAATGAGTATGTATGGAGGTAGGGGGAAAGGGTAAGGGAAGGAGAGAGAGAAGGAGCAAATAAACTGCACACTTCACTACCTGCAATATATAATATATTGGCCTCTCACCCAAGGCAAAAAAAAAAAAAAAAAAAAGCGGCAGTCATAAAAAACAAACAAAAGCACGTGCCATGTGCACCTCTCTGTTTTTCACTCGTGGTCTCGTGCACCTGTTGCGCGTCGAGGTATATATCATGCAACCAAAAGGCGCCAGACAAGGGTCGTGCTATATTTTCGCCAGAGCAGATTCTCTGCAAACGCCAAATATCATCTTCACTTTATCCATCTCGCTTGTTGATAGGAATGCTTCCATGTCAATGGTCCTATTTTTTCAAGACCCTTCCTGCCTTCTTGACAGCGACGATCTGGCTTCTAAACAGGGACTTTTCAGCTCGACGGCCTTGCAAGCCCAATGCAGCGGAACAATAGCGACCGTCATAGGTAGTCAATCGCGAGATCACCTCCACCCTTCCCAGGAGGGTCTTTTGGCCTGAAATTAAAAAAAAGGGTCGATCCAAACGCTATGAGCATAGCTGGCCTGATACTACTAAGAAGACAGAGTAAAGGTATTTACAGGGACGAAGACTAAAACGAGTTTGTCCGTCTTGTCAAAGAATGATGACACTACTGTTACACGCACAATCCCTAAATGGATTTGGGGAATTGCTACGATCGCTTGTCTTTGTCTTTTTTTTTTTAGCTTTCTGGAAAGTCCCCATGCACTTTTTCAATGCTCTCACATCTTCATGTTGACATCCATCTGCTGTTGCACACACGTATCTTTTGTTCTTTATTCCTCCCGGGTCAGTCCATTGATGTCAGGAGCAGGAGACGTCCAAGCGGCTCTTTTTCTCTTTCATATCCCTGTCCTACCGGGAGTTTGCTCAGATGAGAACCAGGTCGCTTGTTCAAAATGTTGCAAACTACTGTGGAGTGGGATGAAAAAGGGAGGGGGAGAGACAGTGGAGGTGAAGTCTGAGTAAGATAGGGGGATCATTGCCACACTACGCCAACGTGGCTACCATGCGTGTGTGGGTGTGTTTACAAACATGGGCCAGTTGATGTGCAAGTGTTTCAATGGCCGTTGTCAATTAGGGATTCAAGGGATAGTTCCCCAGATACGGTTGCGCTCAATCGAAGCTCTCTGGCCAATCAAATGCCGAACTATGACGTATTCCCATTCATTTTTCTTTTCGTCCTGGACACATACTATTTTTTTTTCTCCCCCTTCACACCCGCACTTCCCCTCTTCCTTCTTTCTTTACTTCCCTGCTCCTTCCTTCACCACACTGTCTTCTTACTCCTCCATTTCCCCTCTGCAGCACGGCATTTTTCAAAGCAGCACCTTAGCGTCCATCTTCGCGAGACACCGTTGCAACTTGTAAGGACAAGGACAGCATTTGCCAAAGGCAGCGTGCTATCTGTGCTAGTGACAAGAAGCCATGACCTCATTTCACTACTCCGCAGAGATAGCGAGAGGGAACGCGAAGGAGTACTGCCGATTGGGGAGGATGGACGTCGTTATCGCGGTACTGGTGCTAGAGAGAAAGACTGCGTGGGTGTAGTCCCCTCTACTCGCTCCACTCATTGGACCTACAATTCATCCTCGCCTGCCATCTCGGTCCAGCAAGCACGTTCGGAATCCTTTCCCCCCCCTCTCTGCCCTCACTTGGGCTACAGCACTATAACTCACCGGTTTCGTCATTGTGCTTCCAGCGCCCTGTTCCTTATTGACGCTGCCTGCTCCCTTTTCCCACCAGCCCTATTTCCCTCCCTCTCTTCCAACTGACAACCCTTCGTGCATATCATCATCGCTGCTGTGTGTATGTGTATATGTGTTTACACATATACGTGTGTGTGTGCGTGTGTGAACGTATGTCTAGCAAACACTTTTTGTTTTCGGCAGCGATCCCTTTTTCATTACGATAATGCTCCTCTTTGCATAACCAACAGCGCTCCCTGCTCGATTTTTTCTTCAGTGCTGTTTCTATCCATCTCCCTCTTATCTACCTAATCGCAATCTGGCAAGCAGGCATGCATGTGGGCGCATACTGTATGCCCTCGTCTATGAATCCTCGCTCCATTCATTGATAAGGAAGGACCCACATATCCCATTTCGGTGTTTCGGTGTGGTCATCAAGCACTCGAGAGCTTCCTTCTCTGTGCAATTCGATTCAGACTATTAAGAAGCAGTTAGGGAACAAAGGCAGCGAACAAGGATGAAAGATGGTGCATGATCTCGGCTGTGACTAAGCGGTATATATCGTAGCCGAAGAGGAATTTTTTTGCTAATCTGTACGCCCATTTGAATCTTTTAAACAATAGACAAACAGCACAGCTCACCACATTCCTAAAAACATCACACACCGGACCTATAAGAGAAAATGACCACGGTTGGAACACTCTCCACAGACCTCGGTCCCGGTAAGAACAACATGGGTACGTGCCGCGTTGTTTGTCTCGGCTTGTGCATATCACCAATCTATATTCTGCAAAACGATCCCTTTCTAACCCCCTGAACATTGCTTTGATGGCTTGATCTGCTATCTACATCCACCAACGATATATATGCATCGCCACAGCCGCCAACGACGACAAGTCAGACAAGCTGGCAGCCGCATCCATCGACGGGACTGGGTCCATGAATTATCTGCAGGCGTGCTCAAAGCTGGACATGGAGCCCAACCCATTTGAGCAGAGTTTTTCAGGAACAACAACAACAGGCAGCGCAGAGGCTTCGGCAGGCGAGACTTCCAAACCCGTTCTGCCACCTATCGCGTCCATGTCTGGTCGACTGGCATCCGGTAGCGACCAGTACGGATGGACGGAGCCGTCGTTGCGCATGGGTCCACTCTCGCCTTCCATGCTGGAGGGGCCGCAGGATCCCATCATGTTTGAAAAGCCCACAGGCGAGACCCTTCCCATCGGCTCCTACCCAGCGACCACAGCACCTGTTTCAACCATCTTTACTTCCGGCGTTCCCATCGCCGAAAGTGGATACCCGTTTGCCATATCCGGCGCCCAGTCGATCCCACCTCCCGCAGGGCCTATTCAGACGGCAGAGCCTTATCCATCCGTCATGTACAACCAACAGCAGCCGATGTCACAGTCGTCTGGTCCACATGATGTCCCTGCCAACCGACCATCGCAGCCATTCCCTCATGGAAACGGTCAGGCGCCCATGAATGACCGGTATATGCCTCCACAGGGTGCCCCGCATCCAGAGAATGCCGGCGGTTATGGCAATCTTCATCTTCTCAGTCAGGCTCAGGCGACGCATCGCGAGATGTGGATTAAACGAGAGAGCATCGATGCTAACGGTCATCTCCAGCACAATCAGGGACCGCATTATCATCCACACCATCCCCAGCAACACCAGCAACATCCACAGTCTACACAGCACGGTCAGAACATGTCTGGAATGCCTGGCATGGTTTCTGCTCAACAGGCGTCGAAGCACAGCGCGGAGCCTTCATTCATGAGAGGAGGCCAACGCAACCGAATGACGTCCGAGGATAACAGCGATGACTCTGAGATGTCTAAGCAGTCGGCTAATAGCAACGAAAGGTCCAGCCGAAAGAGATCTTCTGTGAGCGATGACAAGATGGATGATGAGGAGAAGAGAAAGAACTTTTTGGAACGCAACCGGCAAGGTAAAGAGATCCTTTGGAATGAAGAAGCAAGGCGCGGACGAAATTCAAAATGAGGCACAAAAGCGCTAACCCACGATGCTTCTTTTTTCTTTCTTACACGTTTGGTGATAGCTGCGTTGAAATGTCGTCAGCGCAAGAAGCAGTGGCTGTCCAACTTGCAGGCGAAGGTGGAGTACCTTACGACAGATAACGAGCACTTGCAGACACAGACAGCGACCCTCCGGGACGAAATTATCCACCTTAAGGCCTTGCTGTTGGCCCACAAGGACTGTCCTGTAGCACAGGCTAATGGCGTGTATGCAGACACGATCAGCGGACCGAATCACAGCCATAACGGTATGGTATCCCATGGCAGGGGACCTGCGCACGCCATGCAGGGGCCATCATCCGGTCAGCCATCACAACAACAGCAGCAGCAACAGCAGCGTGGTGCAGGATCGAGGAAAGCACTACCGGCTCAGATGCAGACAGGCGGTGCCCGCATGTCGATGTCCTCTACCGCTGCGACTGCAGGTCCGGTCGGACAGGCCAGCGTACGGTACTAGCGGGGATTGTATGTAGCATAACCTCGTCCTTTTCCTTCCAATCGCCTATAGCTTTGTTTCCATCCCTCTCGCTACTCCTAGTCCGTGTAATCTATCCTCTCTTTTCCGTTGACCTTGCTTCTTCTACCTGCATATTTTCTTTTTTGTCAAATAAATGAAAAAAAAAATAGCCATCAGTTGTTTCATCATCTAAATATTGTAGAGGGTGAATTTTTTATTTCGAGGGGAGGGGGAGTGAGAGGAAGAGGGGGGTTTCTATGCTTTTGAGGACTTGAATGGTTTGGTTTTTGTGGTATCTGAACAGACGAGCATTAAATAAAAAGACAGAAAAAAGGAATACAAATCTAGAAGGACAACGACAGAAACAAATAAAACAAAAAAATAAAAAGACACGTAATAAAAGATGAATGACAGTAGACAAGTAAGCACTCCGGTTATGCGAGTGGAACTTCTTCCATGGCGGCCATGAGGGACGCAGACGCTGGAGGACTCCTGATCGCCAAACTCTCAACAGCCATGTCTTCTGGGGACAACGGTATTGTCGTCGCAGTAGAATGACAATCTACCTCGGCGGCCGCTATTGAGACCTGACCCGATGCTGTGGTAGAGATGGTTGTTGTTATTGCTGTTGCTGTTGTTGTTGTTGTCGTGGCAACCATGGTCTTGGAGGAGGTAACTGCGAGTATTCCGCGCTCCATATCATCATCGACCTGGACAATTGTCGTTTCCGAGCTGCAGCTCTCGACATCCATCTCGATTTCCATGCCGTTCTCGTCTCCAGTGTACATGGTTTCGTGTTGGTGACGATACCGTTCCAGGTCATCATGCGAGATGCGACGATCGCGGCCATGACCACTTTCGAGGTCGAAATCTTGTTCGTCACTGTCCATGTTCTCGCCGTCCTCGAGATCAATGTCCTCATCGTCCTCAGAGATGCTAAAGTCCATCATCATCAACTTGCGCCTTCTCAGGGTCCGGCCATGGTGGTCCTCCTCCTCATCGTCTTGTTGCTCCCGCTTGGCCACCTCGTTCATATTCGCTTCGTCCTCTTCCAAATCCTCTTCCGAGTCCGAGTCTGTTTCCATGTGACGGCGACGACGATGTTGATAGCCATAGAGCTGCTGTTCCTCATCCTCCTCATCGATCTCCTCGTCCTCGTCATCCGAATCGGACTCGTTCTCCGAAATCTGATCGTCTCGACTTATGCACAGGGTCGAGAGCGGAGACCGCGGGCGGGGGAACCAGGCCTGGACCTCCTTCCAGTTCTTGACTCTCGTCACTTTATCGGGCAATGCTTGTCCGTCCGCGAGTTTGTTCCATTTGTAAGCTCCATGAAGATCAAAGAGCAGGACCGGGATCCCGGCCCTGGCGACCTCGACCGCATTCTCGAGCGAGTCATCGATCAGGAGCTGGGCATGAACGTCTCGGCAGATAACGGACTTGGGCTTGGAGATAAAGGTTATCTTTTCTTGTTCGGTCAAGAAATGGTTTGCAAAGTAGATCGACTCGAAGATACCCGGGAAATGTCGATCAACGAATTTCTTGGTCAGGTCCGCGACAAACTGCTGACGAGCCGTGACAATGACGAGGCTGAAGCGGCGGGATTTCAAGAGCTATGTTGGTGCAATTTTTTTTTTTTTTTTTGGTAAGCTTGCTCTTTTCCTTCTCGGTTGTTGTTGTGATTATGTACTCCACCTATCCCAATATCACACTGTTCTATTCACACAAATCAAATACATTCCACGCCTCTTGAACATACAACAGCAATTTTTTGTGGTGATTGTACTAAACAAAAAGAAAAAGAGCTGCAAGTAGTACCTTCAATGTCTCGAGACTGCCCTCGACAGGCTCGACCTTGAGAAAGTAGGGTGAATCGAAGAAGAGTCGCCATTTTGCGATGGATTCCTCGCGAGTGCCGCCCCAGACCTGGGTATAGTCGTACGAGATAAAATCGTCCATGGTGAGCGAGGTCCCGTAGGTGTCGTTGTGGAACTCGGCGACGGCTAGGGAGGTCCGGGCCAGGACTTCGTCCAGGTCGACGGCAATGACCTTCCGAGGGGCATTGGGCTGGTGGCGCATTTGGCTGTGGAATATATTTTTTTTCTTGTTGTTGTTTTTTTTTTTTTTTCTCAGGAACAGCAAGCAGTAGAAGATAGAATGCAAGAGAGGAAACAAGGATGTGAAGCGGCAGCAATTTGTTCCAGAGGGAGTGTGGGATAAACGAGTGGGGTTATGAGCGAGAGAGGAGGAGAGATAAGAAGGGGTGGGGAAAGAGATGAGGAGGAAGCGGGGATGAGAAAAGAGGATTAGATCAAAGAGTGTGAATGCACAAGAAGAGACTGAGGAGGAGAAGGGGGAGGGGAGGGAGTGAAAAAAAATAAAATAAAATAAATAAAAAAAACACTCCAAGGCCGCTGCTTTCCATTGGCCATTGGATCAGCCGATCAAATCGCACGCACTGTTTTGTCGTGCTGCTGGAACAGACACGCTTTTGGCTCAGCGTCCGCCGCCTTCAACCTTCCAGACCCACTTTTTTCCATTGGCCACCAAACACAGGCCATACTATAGGCGTTTACCCCATATTCCTCCCACAGGCAGGCCTGCCTGCCGCCCTGTCGTTGCTTTCCTAAAGGCACTCGTATATCGAACAATATCCATCTTTACCCTGCTCAGCACTAACCCCACTCCTTTTTTTCTTTTTCTTTTTCTTCCTTCTTCTTTCTTCTTTCTTTTTTCTTTTTTCTTCTTTTTTCTTCTTTTTCTTTTTCTTTGGTCCCGATGGTCTTGACATTCTACAACCAACTACTGATGCAACAGCACAAAGGTACAAAGACATCGCAAGGGACACATGTGGGCGCAAGTCAGTTGACACCAACACAGCAATTTTCTTTACTTTGCATCGTGCGACATAGCATGCTCTCATACATGCAGGTGCACCGCAAAAAAAAATTATATACACATATCATCAGCCCCCCCCTCCATCAACCCAGGGAAGCAAGTAAGTAGACACATGGAAGCGTTGTCTCTTTCAAAATGATCCTCCCCTACCCCTCCACTTTCTTCCCCCTTTATTCAGACCTCCAGACTGCATGGCATACGAAATACGACAATCAAACAAAATATATAAAAAAAGATCAGAAGATAAAATAACGTTCAAAAAATACAGTATACGTATCAAAACAATGGATGGCAAGCAAAAGCAAGGAAGAAAAAGAAACGAGTGCATAAAAAACTGTGTATGCGTGTGTATAGGGGTGTATGTGTGTGTATAAGTATACATGGACGATGGGGATAGAAACTGGTTATAATGGAGAGTGGCACTAGGAATCGTACATTTGCTTCATCT
Organism: Gamsiella multidivaricata; assembly: GCF_025024155.1. Taxonomy (NCBI): domain Eukaryota; kingdom Fungi; phylum Mortierellomycota; class Mortierellomycetes; order Mortierellales; family Mortierellaceae; genus Gamsiella; species Gamsiella multidivaricata. Next base: position 203,943 of record NW_026251765.1, read on the forward strand.
GCGCAGGGAAAAGCTCCCGTAGCACCCGATGAAACCCATCCTTGTCATCCGCGCCCCAGGACGACCGATCTGCGTCGCGAAGGATCCGAATCGTCTTGAGCAAGTTGATCTTTGCTGGTGTCGACAACCGCGGCTCATCATCCAGGTTGGCGTTCATAAGCTGGATTCCTGCTGCTGTCACAAGTAAGAATTGGTGGCGCATCAGCAGGCAGGGTTGAACTGTTGAGTCTGTTTGATTCATCAGGTATTCTGCCAAAGAGGTCATCGCGTTCGCAGATTGTGCGCACGCTGCGCTCGCTCGAGCCGGCATGCAAGGAGGATGGCGCAAGTTCGTCCTGAGGAACGGCCGGTAGAGCAGGATTCTGATCGCATGGAACGTGATGCCAAGTAACGTCGACTGGACAATGTCACGACCTTCTACCGCGTTGGTGTTGCTTGTCGTTGTACTCGTCATCCTAATCGTTTCCCCTCCGTCATTGCCCGAGGCTTCTCTCTGTGTCCTGTTCCTGGACGCCACAGAACTCGCCACAATCCCAGAAAGCGGGAAGTTCTGCCAATCCGCCAGAGATCGGTGCCAATCATCCAGCGCCTTGCTGAGTTTTTCAAATTCGGCAGAGCTCACAAACAAATCCTCGGACCATGATGACAAAAACACCAGAATGTCATCCAGTAACAGCGCCTGTCGACATTGCTGGTCAAAGAACGCCTTGGCTCGGAATTGCATTCCCGGCAGGTTCGAGGACCCACTCGACTTCGGGCCTGATCCGAGCGGAAGGATGTCGACTCCTCCTGTTCTCTTCAGCGAGTCGGAAATGGCCGCTGTATCGGGTCCGCCGGGGAACAACCAAAAATCCGGGGTCAATGCTGACTTGATCGCTTGTCCACCTTCATCGTCGTTGCCCTGGAAGATCTTTTTCGGCTTAGGGAGAGGTCGCAGATGTGTCTTGTCAAAGATATGGACCGGTATATTCTAATGCACGAAATCGACAAGCAGAATGTTGCCATGATGGTTAAGGATCTGCAGACAATGCTGTGGACCGAACCCTGCACAACGAATGTGTACGAATGAAACTTGCCACAGGACGATTGTATGCTGCAGACATCCATCGATCAACGATGAAACAATGCCACCAGCATAACTTCTGCTCCTCGTCCTTTGCCTTGTTTTCCCTCTCTCGCTGCTGCTCTGCTTTCTCCTCAGCCGATCCCTTTGCTGGCGCAGCTGTGTTGAGGGTATCCTCACGTTGGGGTGTCTGTGCAAGGTGGGCATGATGCCATCCAAGTCCCATGGCCATAGTGATCGCAGTACCACCGTACATATAAGCTTGCGTGTGGTTACCGGCCATGATGGCGTATTCCCGCAGCAAAAGTACAGACTGCACAACCGTCAAGGATGGCTCGTCGTATTCCTTTTTCAGGAGCTCTAATGCCCATTGGAAATATTGCTCGCCTCGGTCCTTAAAGTTCTCGCCAGTCTCGCTCCTTCCCTGATCGTCCGTCTCCATCAAATCTTGCAAAGAGGCTTCCTGAGCTCTTTCTTTGAGGTTCTGGACATGCTCGGATGTCTGATATTTCGAATTAAATATCGCAAGACCTTTTTCAATTTGCCGTTGCTTATCCATAGCGGTGCTCTTGAGATGAGTTCGATCGATGATGTGTCGAGATACCAGTGCCAACATTGCTAGCAGCAGCAGAGGACTCGAATGCTTCCTGCACGCGGATCCGGTCTCATCGTCGTCATTGCTCAGCGCCGAACTTCCTTCCACCGAACCCTGCCACACATTATCCGGCGAAGCGTTCTTGAGCAACTGAAAGTGGAGCTCCTTTGCCTCTGGAAAGGGCCCATATTCTGCCCAGAAGCGAACTAGAAACTGATTCTTGTGGAGTATCATGAATTGTGGGTGAATCAAGGTAAAGTATTGCTGGAGTAGACTGTGCAGCATGCCTGACCGCGCCATGTTCCGCAGCCCTTGGATAGGTCCGAATCCCATAGCAGAACTGGCGAGAGCTTGGTTGCATGAGACGTCCACATTATGTGTCCCTGCCAAACTCTCGTCTCTGCCACTCTGATCATCTGCGGTCGCTGCCGAAGAGAGTACGGGGTCATTACTTTGGTCGCGTCCACCGGCTAGCTCCCTGTCAACTTCCATCCTGTCGTACTCGGAAATGCGGGTCGCTGTAATCTTGCTCGCGATCTCTGACTCGGTCATGCTGGGAGCCTCTAAGGCGACCTTAATCTTGGCAATATAATCTGCATAGAGATGGCTTGCCCGCTGGATATTCTCCATCTCAAGCGCATTCTTGCGAGCACGAATGCTAGCGCTTGAAAGAGAATAGAGAGGATCCTTTATGGTCTGGATCTGTTGCTGCATCTGCTTCTTGGTAGGCTGCCGCCGCACGATTGGGTCAGCATCTACAGCCGATCCAGATTGCGAGGAGCCTGTACTCTCATTGGACAGCTGTGACGTACGAGAACCTGATGACCTCTGTCCTGGGAGAATCGGGCGCTCGAGGATCGGGCGCTCACTGTAGACTTTTGTGGAACCGCTCTGTGCACTTTTAATTTCTGATCGAAAGAGATACAAGAGGTACGCAAATAGATGAGGAAGCACATGGTACATTAGTAGATGTACTCGAGTCTGTGTGCGCTGTTTCAGCAAATGCACAATGATAACATTTTTTGAGCCTACCACTATTAGGCTGTGATGTCTTCGAAGACAACGATGAAGTGGTGGTCTTGCTTGTCGTGGACGACGGCGAATTTTGTGTAGAAACGGACGACAATGAGGCTGAGGTCAGGGGCACAATGGACGAGCCTATGGAAGAGATCGAAGGTAGCGTCACTTTGATATGCTGGGGCCGGTCCTGGTGCGTGACCTCCTGGAAGGGAGGAATCGAGATGAGTGACTGATCCGAAAGCGTGATGGGCGAGGGGATTAGGGGCGAGATTCGAGGGTAAGGGTGGTCTTGGCTATTCCTGGCGCCGAGTGACGATCCTGATCCTGATACAGAGCCTGACGCAGAGCCCGAATCAGACCTAGACCGCGAACGCGAGGGATGCGAGAAATCTGCAGAGCCCGCCTGTGTTGGATAATTTTCAGGATTGTCGCGATTGTCGTTTTGTTGCTGCTGGTATTGCTGTTGCTGCTGTTGCTGCTGCTGTTGCTGCTGTTGCTGCTGCGACGAAAAGGGTGGATCCAATTGCAACGCATCAATTCCAAAGAAGCGCGTGTTATTGTCACCCTCATAGTGGCAGCGCACTCTGCTTATGAGGCACGACCGACAGGGCGAACCGCTGTCGCAGGAGGTTCTGGACATGGTGCAGGCAATGCAAGGAAGTCCGGGTATCTTGGGTTTGGAGAGAAATGTCCCTAACTCGGTAGAGTCTGTACTGTAATTCCTGCTTGGATTGAAGCGCACAGGGTGGTTGTATTCGGAGGACGCGCCGCGACGATGAGATCGCGTGGGTCCCTCTTGACTGATGTACTCGCTCTGGGGTCGATGCGGGGCGTGCGAGCCATAGCTAGTGTATGAATCTGAGAGGGAACGATAATTCTCGGATGAGGCATGACTATATGGTGGCGGGGGTTGCTGCTGCTGCTGTGGTTGATATGAAGGCTGATTGGGGTAGGAGTGGTAGGATGAATGCTGCTGATGCTGCTGCTGCTGTGGTTGTTGCGGTTGCTGCTGGTACGGAGGCTGATATAACCTCAATGGCTGGAAGGAGTATGGCTGCTGCTGTGGTTGTTGCTCGCCATAATCCACATCCTGGGGTCGAAATGTGGTTCCAAAGCTGCTATTGCTGGCGCCATTGGAACTGTTGCCGCCACTAGTGCCATTGCCATTAGGACTGCCATTAGTATTGCTGTTGAACTGAACAGAAGAGGAAGAGGAGGAAAGAGAAGAATGATTGTTGTTGTTGACGTTAGCGCTGTTGATGCTGTTATTACTGCTGTTGAAGTCGTTGCGAAAGAGATTATTCATCCTGGAGCGTCGAGATCAGGAAGAGGGCGAATGGTGGTTCAGGGCATTTGAATCAGATGGATGCAACTGTGCGGTGTTGCAGTGTTGATGGATGAAAGGAAGAGAGGAATGAAGAAGGAATGCAATGGGATCTCGATGAGAGAGCGCCGAGGGGCTCTAGGATGATGATAAACGGCGCACTGGATAGGAGAACGAGGAGTGCAGGAAGAGGGCGAGCGAGAAGAGAGCGTGAGAGAGAGCGTGAGAGAGAGAGAGCGTGAGAGAGAGAGAGAGAGAGAGAGAAAGGATGTGAGAGAGGAATCAAAAGTTCGTGTTTTGTTGTGCTCCGATTCGAAGGAAGAGAGTGAGAGAGAACATGCAATCGATACCGATGTTTGCTGCAGGTGGAAAATACAAATATTTATATAGAAAAAAGTGCGAAAAGGGAAAGCGCGAGAAAAGAGAGAGAGAGAGAGATAAAGAAGAAAGAAAAGAGCGCAAGGCCTTTCTCTCTTTCTTAGGCGAATCTAAATGGGACTAAAAAAATCATAAAAACAGGACTAGATGAACAGCAAAGTGGATTCATGCAGGACCACCGGTCATGGTCGTACACGCACAGAAAGACTCTGTCGGCTGCGTGTAATCTAAAGTGCCTGCCCAAGGCTATCCTTAACCTTTTCCCTTCTCTCTCCGTCTGCCTTGCTGGCCTTCAATTCAATAAAACACCCCAGGAACAGCAACAATAACAATACAGCAACAACAATACAACAAGAATACAACGACAACAACAACCACAGCAACAACCTCCAGCTCATCCCTCAATGGGTCCCTCTTTCATCCTTTCATTGACCATCTTATGTACAAATAGTCCTCGGACAACCGTCGGTGAGACACAAGCAAGAAAATCAAAACAAAAAAAGCAAAAAATAAAATAAAAAAAAATAAAATAAAATAAAAAAGGAAAGAAAATAAAAAGAAAGAGGAGTAAAGACAGGAACTTTCTTTCGATGTACATGGCATTGAAAAGTGGAGGTTGCAATTGGGATTCGTCTCCCAGGAAGGCGGAGAACAAGATATATGGACAATATGGACAATATGGACAATTTAAAATAGTATTCCAATTCATCGAGCGGACAGAGCTTGATTTGAAACAAACCTTAGCCCAAAAAAAAAATACAAAAGAAAGCAATCTGCGTCATTGGTCTCAGCATATCTCAGCATACTCTTTTGCATTATATACCACTGGTAGTTTCCCAGTTCACGGCAGGTACCCCATCCAGCTGCTGAGGAAATACCCTAATTCAGCATCAAAATGCATCTGGACACTCACAATCGTACATTTGTACATGCGCACCAGACTAATGTACTCGTGAAACTGGGTTCTCTGCTTCCCATTCGTTTTCTTGCTGGTGCCTGATTTATAGTATACAATACGGTGCAAAATCGGTTCAATGGTAGCGGATGGCACAATCCTCATGACACAACGGGGCATCCATACTACTGGCTCCGAAGCCAGCGGTCCTCTTCGTCATTGAGTGGGCTACGTTTGTGGAGAATAGTATGGCGACGATCGAGGCATTGGTTCCTTGTAAGTGGGTGATAACACAAAAATCAAAATCATCGATAGCTCGATATATCTCCGGCTAGCTCGCGTCAAACCGTTTATTCATGCGCACAGAATAGACCCTGCGGAATAATCGATTTATCCCTTTTTGTTAGTCTCTCTCAGTTCTGCGAAGATGCGCAATACAGAACCGCTTTGATCTTATTCGTACGGCGTACTATGAAGCAGAGCATGCGTTCTTCTGTCTGAGATGAAGCGATAAACGCATTTTAAACAAACATAGCCAACCTTGCTGTTGACATGGTTCCATAGTTCTGGTTACAGTAGGATTCGTCCAAATACACAAACACGGCGCCCTTATACCTGTCGGACCGTCGCTCTTGAGAATAGTGCCTCTTGCCCTTGATATCCTCGGTTTCGACGAAAATCCCTAGTGTTCCCGACATCCTGATAATGGAACAAAAGATGGGAACACGCTGTAAAGCCCTGCCATTTGAACCCAATGGTGGCCTCAATGACGTTATAGAGCTGGGGGGATATACACAAAACCAATCTGAAAAGGATCATCCATATCATATTGTGCCATCCCAGCCCAGGAGCTCGTTCTCTCCTTTCACACACAACTATGAAAGATACTCAGTGGTAACTCATACATCAACAAAAAATAATAATAATAATGGAGTGTAAGGAAGGGCCCCTCTACGCTCTCTCGCCTCAACAAGCAGTTGCAAAGCAACATGGCCAAAGGATGCGTTCCTCCTGGGGGAGAATCCTCAACCAACTTTTCTCAATGGTGCTGTGATGAACGGATCTTGCGTCTCCGCTATAATTCTTTAGTGAGATTCGTATGCTCTTTTCCCTCAGCGAAGGATCGGTAGCCAATTTACTTGTGTGTGCTTCATAATAACTATATATCACAGAAAAGTTGGTATCTATAATTTATGGGACTCCAGAAGATGGCCTGAAATTGGGTCGTTGAGCGAGACGTCTTATTTAGCAGTCATTTCAAACAAGCCATCAGGCGGCCGCTCCTCCTTGGGCAAAGGCGGGAACTTTTTTCTGCTACAGCTTCGCCTCGACATCCAATCCACGACACACACACACACCCCATTCACGACAGACACACCCCATTCACGACAGGCACCCCTCATTCACGACAGACACATCTCCATACACATCATGAAGGCCTCAGGATCATCGGTAACCAGGGCGGCAGAGTCTCTTGCCTACCTCGAGGATTACCTCGACAGTAAGTTCTCGTTTTTGCTCTCGCCTCAACAGAAACACACAGCTCCTGAGGAACTAATGCCTGGGCAACGAGACACACACACGCTCACTCTCTCACTCACTCTCTCTTTCTTAAATGCACTCTATGCAGCCGTCGAGTCGCTACCTCTGGAGCTCCAACGCCAATTCACGTTGATGCAAGACTTGGATGCGAAAGCGCAATGTAGGCCAAGACTTTTGTTTTTCCTGCTTTATGCATAATATGGGAGTGGGAAGAAATATTCGGGAGCTATGCGCTCTTACTCATTCTGTTTACCACCTTATGGATTCCTCTTGACCTTATAGCAATCATGGCACAAGTGGGTGTCAAGGCAGCAGAGTTCATCGACAATGTTCAGACGTGTACTCCTAAGGAAAGAATCAAGATGCTCCAGTCACTGAACGAGATGCTGGTCGAGAGTTTAAGACAGGGCGAGGAAAAGGTTGCACTGGCAACAGCAGCCTACGATGTCGTACGTATTTCTTCCCAGGGGTTAAATCAACGAATAGTGACTACTCTGCCTCAACGGACACTCGCCCGATCTTCCACCAATCCTACTGAACGCCACCATACATATGCGATCCTTCATGCTCTTTTGCTGGATAGGTGGATCGACACGTCAGGCGACTGGATGATGATCTGCAAAAGTACGAAGATGAACAGATGATCGGTCCGGGACGACTTGGCAACACCAGCTCTTCAGCTTCTGGAGCAACTGCAGCTGATCGCAAGGACGAATCCTCCAATGCTGCCACATCAGCCAACACAACATCCAACAAGAAAAGTAAGGATACGTCTACGTTTTGTCTTGGCAGGGATCGGTCTCTTCACTGCAACGGAGGCTAATTCAATGCATTTCTGCCATCACTATCATTAGGCACATCTTCTTTGACGCAGGACGCACCATCAACCAAGAGTAAGTGGATATTAGAAGGAAAAATATTGATTACCTATGGAACCTATTGACTATCTCAGTTACTTACTATCTAGCGCTTGATTTTCGAAAATCAATAGGAAAAAACAAAGCGCAGAGCAACAGCAACAACGGCAACAGCAACGCCGCCGCCCCAACTACATCTTCAGAGAAACGCAAAGCGGTAGGATCGTCAGGCAGCTCCAAGGTTGCCAAGAAAACGTATGTTCAGCACTTGTATTTTTAATTTTATCGCATGGGAGGTTTCTATGTGTGGGAATAAGCCATTCTGTCTCAGTACGTCAAGCTAACTGCCTGCCACCACCATCTAGGCCTTCGTTTGCGGAACTTCCCATCGACCCCAACGAACCACTTTACTGTTATTGTCAACAGGTGTCTTACGGAGAGATGGTGGCTTGTGACAATGGAGACGTAAGTGGCAGCAGCGCATTCTGACATGTGTCGATGCTTCTGGAAGACATTATCGTAATAGCTTTATTAACAATGATTGATTCCTTCATCGATGATAGTGCGAGATCGAGTGGTTCCATTTGTCGTGCGCTGGCCTCAAAGCACCACCCAAAGGAAAGTGGTACTGCAAGGACTGTTCACAGAAATCGAAGAAGCCTCAGAAGAAATAGGACCGGATTCCCGGGGTCCGTCCGTCATCTACTTTACATTATCGTGATATTACGATCAGCTTTTTTTTTTTCCCTTTTTTTTTTCTCTTTTAATAAAATTAATGTTTAAATGATACATTGTTGCAACCGGAAGTGACATGCGGAAGAGGATGCAATCAGTTTCGAAGCACCACTGGCACTATCTCGGACGCGGAGAAAGTCAAGCATTAATATGTAGTTTTGAACGCGACATGTTGACTCGAAAATGATGGTGTCGGAGGGAACTTACAAACAATACAGACGACCAGAATCATAAGCAGAATCATCGTACAAGGCCGCGGCCTCCGGAATGCGCTCCAGACGATATATTTTGGCAGACCATATCGTCTTGGATCCCACCAAGAGCGTTCTTTACACCGCCTCTTGCCTTCATGACACAAATCTAGCGATGCCAACCCCTCGGCCTCAAGTTGGCGTCGAATCTCAGAGTCCAGATTCTCGGGTCCTGGGAAGGCCTGTAAAGGGTAACGACGTCGACCTGGTCGAGATTGTTTGGTAATATGACTTGGCGGCGCTGTGTCCTCAGAATCCTTTTTGGTTCCAGTCATGGCAAGGATGTATGTATCGGTCGACCGATGTCTGGGCGCAGCAGTTGCACCCGCTGCGGGCCGGGTGACGCTCCTTCCTTCGGCACCCAAAGTCGTGCTGAGCATGATCGGTGCGGATCGTGACCTTTGAGTGACATTCTCTGTCTCATTGTCGTGCGAGCCTTCTTCAGCTGTACCTGTACCTTCGTTCGCGCTGTGGCTCGTGCTCTGATATTTTGAGGATTCCCTTACAAGCCCACTGAACAGCTGTGGCACGGCTTGAAGCTGGGTCGATAAGAAATCTATGGTGGAAGAAGTACCCCGATGGACCACATTGACGGCCGCAGGCGCGATCGTATCCGTCAAGTAGTCAAGCGTCGCCTGACCTGTGAACACAACGAGCTCAGTGAATCGCCCGACTGCAGCGCTGCCTCGGTGACTAAAACCTGCAGCCGTATCTTCTTCCACTCGGCTGTCGTCCGGTCGGACTTGGTTTTGGCGAGATATTAAAGAGGTATTGGGCGAGACGATCATAGAATTGTACCAGGATCCAGCAATTGTGGATTGATAGACCGATGGTAAGAATCGCGAGTGATGACGGTACCAAGATGGAGACGGAAGCTCTGGTGCATCTGCTTCTAAGGGTTGCGAAGGATCTTTGTCGATCTCGGATGTGCCCATGCGATGAACGCTCCTGCCACGCGTTTCTCGGAGATGTACCTCGGGCAGCGGCTGCTCCGCACTATCAAGGATCACCGATTCAGTATGAAGTGTGGATGTATCCAGGATCTGAGGTCCCATAGCAGCTGCAGTTACAGTGGTAGAGTTATTCTGAGCCGGAAGCCATTGAGAGAAGAACGGAGCTGCGGCGCGTATGGCAGCCTCTGTCAAGGATGGATGGAACCAGCTCGTACGCGCCTCTCTGCTGACTGAAGGCTCGTCGATCATCTCGGGGGTGTCCGTCGTATTCTCGCCACTGCTATAACTGAGGTCAGTTTGGACCTGAAGGCCACTGATGGCTTCGTGAGATGCTGATCCTTGTAGCCACGTTCCTAGTGCTTGCTGTCGATCTGAAAGCCTTGTTTCCATCACCGTAAAAAGTGGCGCCACTTTCTCAGGTTGTTTGTTAACGTCCTTCTCCTCACCTTGGCTGCTTTGCGAGCTTTTGTCATGTCTTTTGATATTTTCACTCGCCTCGACGTTATCCTCATCCTTGATGTCAATATAGAGGGAGTTGACCGTCTTGAAGCTCTCCGAGTCGCTGTCATGGCTCCATTTCATGTCACTGCTGGCGAGATCGCTCTCTTCTTCTTGTGCAGATCTGAGTGTCGAATTGTGAAGCATGGTGTGGTCAGTGTGCTGGGAGGGTATAGGTGGACAGATGGACGCACACCCGAATTCTACTCTCGTTAAGCCTGTGGGGTTGCGCCTGGAGTGAATCGAATCGCCTGAGAGAGTAGGGGAGGATGGGGTAGGGTTGACTCGCAACATGGACGAGGTATATGGTGCAAAGTAACAGGTGTGGCCAATCAAGAGGAATGACCAAGGTGCTCTCGGGATCCTGTGTCTGCTTGAGGGATCGTCAATTGCAGCAGGGAGTTGTTCTTTTGTAGCGCAAACGCGTCACTGAGCCTAGGTTGTGGATGGATGGATGAAAGAGAGAAAAAAAGAGGTAGCCAAAAAAAAAAAAAAAAAAAAGGCAAGCGAGGAAAATACATACTACTGGCGGGGCCTTGCCCATGGATCCTTGTCTAATCCTTCCCCTCATAAGAACCACCGACAACGCACAAGAAATGTATAAAAATCGCAGCCATCGTCGGAGCAAACACCACCACTGATCGTGATAAATTAGCGCTGGGCATTGCAGTGGTTCTCCTCGTTGGAGATGACGTTGTAGTAATTGTCTACATTGTATATTATTCCCTACTTATATAGTGCAGCGCATTTTGGCGTCCATCTTCGCAACTGGCGCGTTTAATTCGCCTAGGGCAGATGACAATATTTCCTGGTCACGATGTACACATGCACATACAGACATGTAGATGTGACGCGCGCTCCCGCTGCTCGGCAAGTATCTTGAGATGGACGGGCAGTCATCATTTAATATGGTTTATTTGATCCCGTCTATCCCGCCATCACTGGTATGCAGGACGACACGATCCCCCCCAATGACATGTGTGCCTACCCATGTTCGTAGAGCAAAATAAGAAGGAAGGGTCCATGCATTCATTCCCTGGGAGAGAGAACATTCCAGCGCGCAATCAACGGTAATGAGGCATGCACTGCACGGGAGATCGATCTCAATTTTGTTTTTCTCCTATGCCGGACCTGCATGTGTGAGTGTATGCATGCCGTCCCTGCCATAGATCAAACAGAGGGAGAGCTGGCTTTGAATTACAAACCACAGCAGACAGCTCTTCCAGCTATTTTTTTTTTCAAATCGTGGACCCCTGATTATCCCGATTCGTTCCTTCGCAAGAGCTACACAGTAGCCTACAGTATGCGCCACGAAATTGACGCTTGGCGTCTTTTCTTTTGTCTCTGTCATTTGTTGTATGCGAACTTTTGAGCAGCGGGACCTTGATTGATCAGGGGCCCTATCGCGTTCTCCGCCACTCTGGGACGATGCTGTGTCTATCTTTCTTTGTCGATGTTGATGTCAATGTTTGTTGTTGACAAAGGTGATAGAATCCCCAAGTATCCGAAGCCTGGCGTACCCGATGTTGGTGCCCCAGTCCTACTATAGTTCAATAGGGACTAAAAAAAAATAAAATCGCGCCCGTCTGCCTTTCAAACAGATCAAGGTTGTTTGTTTTGATGTCGTTGGAGCTATTATCCATAGAGCCCTCGCGTTTTTTTTTTTGGTTTTTTGTTTTGTTCGCTGTACCTGAACTGTGCTGTAAGAATGACGGACGAAAAAAGTAAGACAGCTGGACAACGACCGATAGTTTTTGGTCTGGGCTCTTGTACCCTGCTTTTTGCCTTGCCCAGTGCGCCAATGCATAATTTCTAATGAAGAAGACATGGACCGGAATGGCATTGTCCACGGTACATGTATGTGAGGCAGAGGAAGGTAGAGGATGATCGGTGGTGTTCATTCTCGAACGCGTTATTTCCATTTTTCAAAAATTCAGGAACAAGGAGAGAAAGGAGGTGAACTCAATTGTCAGAGATACCAAAAAGCGTTACTTCAACAGGAGAGAGGCTACCCAGGTGGACCAACTAGTCCGCAGTGAAGATAGGCGGAGATAAACATTCGTTTCCTCGCCTCCATTACACCATCGTCTTCCTTCTTCATTGCGGACGCAACAAAGGTCGACCCAACATTCACAGGATCCTGTTGTTCCCATCCTAGCAAGGCTTGTTAGGTTAATGCCTAAGCACCTGTGTCACCAAAAGATAATGAAGACGCTTCCTGTTGTTTGTTCTCCCCCGTCCATTTTCTTTTCTCGTAACGGTCCAAACTCAGTGGATCTTGGTCCGGGCACTTCTCAAAAATCCCAGTGCAATCAACAAACAACACAAACAAACAATGGAATACGACTCTCTATACTAGGTCGCATCTTGTATATGTAACTGGGAAGCGTAGGGAGACTGTTCCAACTGATCCCATTACTCTACCTCCCAACAGGAAGCATCTACTGCATGTTGCCATCCCATCTCGTGCTGAGGAAGAATACATCACTGCAGTGTAATCCCTTGCATACCAGAGAACCAGCGCTCCTTGTTCATCTTCCAGCCCTGTACCTGATCTAGGGGAAAATTAATTCGAGACGCGTTTATTCCGCCTTTTTCATGCCTACACACATGTTATAGCCCTGTAATTTATCTGGACCAACGGTAGATGGAGCGGCAAAACTGTCCTAGATGAAGGTAAATTGGTAAGGTATGGGCACATAGGCCTTGCTTAGCGCATGTGTAAACAGAAATGTTTAAAATTTCGACTCATGGGGAGAGATGGGGCATCGGAATGCCTTTGATATCGCGTGGGCGTTTGCAGTGGGATGGCCGGATCTGACAATGAATTTGTTTTTTTTTTTTTTTTTTTTTTTTTTTTTTCAAAATGAAGGGTATCTCGCTCAATGGTTGGGTCGACCTATTCAATCGATAGATCGTTTCTAGACAAGTAGATGAGGATCGATAGTTCAACTACAATTACCGTTTTAATTTTTGATGTTTGCCACTGCGACATAGTCATTATTACAATTACGCATAAAGTCAAGGCATGGGCTCTCTTCAGTCTCACGTTTATTCCGCCGTGTCATAATAAATTCATTTGTTCAAGGAGAAGATTGATAGCCGTTTGCCGAGCAATACCACAGCAACAATAACAACAACAACGACAACAACAGGTAGTCTAGCATCTAACAAAAACGTGGGTCATCAACTCATTTTCAACCCATTCTCAGCGGTATGGCCAAATTTTTTCAACAGCCGCATCGCATTTGTGGACGATCCCCCTGCTCTGAAATGGGCCCTGATCCGGAAAAATGAGATGAAACGACTACATTCACATCAGACAGATGTCAAGGGTCAAATGTCAGTGCCTAATGTATTCACATTAGCATCGCCACTCCAAAATGTCCTCCTTGACCCCTGCCCCAGTCCTAACGAACTATGGTAATTACCTTGCTGACATTCTTTTTCTTTCACATAAATACCCAAGCGATCCAGCCCTCTTTTTTTCTTTCTTCATCTACACCAACAGATACATCCTCATCATCTCTAATACGCAGCTACATTCCTCTAATACCACCACGCGTACATATTCCTCATTATCCTCACACTTTTGTATTACTCCCTCTCCCACACACGCACACATATAAAAAAATGAAGTTTGCTCAGCTTTCGATCTATGTCTTTGTCGCGATCTTCGCGATCCTCGCTGCGACCTCAGAGGCCAAGTTGTCTGCCAAGATTGGCCAGAAGTCCAGCGGCAAGTCGACTTGGTTTGACGGCCACGATCTCAAGGGGGTAAGATTTCTTTCCTAGACTACGCGTTTCGATCCTCTCCTGCATCTCCTCATCTGTATGCGCACTTAAATTTAACTCAATTCCATATTCTTTCTTACATTTAAGGCTGCATGCTACGGTGATATCTTGAACAAGGACGTCGACGCTCAGGACAGCTGGCACATTGGTGCCATGAGGCTGTCGAGCATCAGCGGTGGTGAACGCGCCGGCTGCTTCCAATGTGCCAAGGTCACTGCCAACCGTCGCTCGGTCATCGTCCGTATCATCGACGACTGCACATCATGCTCTCAAGGCCAGATCGATCTCACCTCCTCGGCCTTCAAGATCCTTGCTCCCCTCAAGCAGGGTGTCGTCAAGATGCAGTTCGAGTGGGTTCGTTGCCCCTCCAGTGGCAAATGGCCCAAGAGCCCTGCTCCCAAGAAGTAAAAAAAAAAAAAAAAAAAAAAAAAAAAAAAAAAAACTGTTCATCCATATCCATTCAGAAAGACGGAGGATGACGATGACTCTATAGATGATTCTACTCCAATCGGTTTCCCTTTTTTTTTTTATGGATTCGAAGGCTGGTCTTTCTCTTCCCTTGGGACCTTGTTCTGCCCCCCTCTTCATATACAATATCCACACACATCCATTTTTTGTTCCATAGATATACAGCTTCAGTCGACCCTCTCCCTTTCTCTTGGGTCGCTCCGGCACACACACACACACACACACCTTTTTGTAATTACATCCAGCACTTCATTCACATTCTTAATCGCACTTTTCCCATCATTTATCTTGCAAAGCACAGCTGCATAATAAAAGCATAACACAAAAACGATACAAATATTAGGCATTAGGCTCACTTTAAAGGTTGATGATATCGAGAAGTGGACACATAAAAAAGGGAACACCGGATGCAAGAATGGCACGCGACCTCTGAATTTTTTTATTTATTTGAAATGGCATTTTGTTTAGATGAAACGAATCCCGAGGGGAGAGGGGGGGGGGGGAGCATATGAAATCACTTTGCCTTTTCGTTCTGGCTTCGATATTTGGTAGATTCAAGTGTGTTTTTCAGCGCAATACTTTTTGTTTTGGAAACGAAACGAGACCCATGGGGGAGGCATTTTAGGAGGAAGGAACGCAAAGAAGGTTTATTACGGACGATTAGGGATGCCTTTTGAAAAAAAAAAAATGAAAAATGAAAAATGAAAAATGAACTATGTTACAGAAATCGAACGAGAGTAGGAGAGGGACGAGAAACGAAAAAAGAAAGCCAAAAAGACAAAAAAAAACCCAGCTCTGCTCTTAGACAGGAATGGTCTTGCCAAGATCCTTGGGCATATACTGTGGGAACATCAACGGTCCCGCAATCAACATCACAAAGACCGCCAACAACAGCAGGAACAAGGTCCCATAGGTCCAAGCGACGAGACGACGTTGCGCACGCAACTTGGCCGAAAAGATCGGTGGCCGGATCTGTTTGCTCGGCCGCAGCCAGAACAGCATGGTCGAATGCCACCGGTCGATCCAGGGTACCAAACAGATCGGGAACAGCAGGAACAGGATGATATGGCCCATCAGGAAATCGCACGCAAACATCGACATCTCAATGATCTTGCACACGTACTCACGCAACGGCTGGGAAATCGCGTACATGCCCAGCCCACGTCCGTGCCACTTGCCCGTCCACCAGGCTCGGTTCGTCTCGTCGTGTTTGAACTCGCGCGTCAGGAAGACTGCGGTCAAGACCTTGAACACAAATCGTTGTACTGCGATGGCCGCGATAATTCCCAGAATCGCTTGTGAACCGTTCCACGACTCGAGCGCCC
This sequence comes from Gamsiella multidivaricata, assembly GCF_025024155.1. NCBI lineage: Eukaryota > Fungi > Mortierellomycota > Mortierellomycetes > Mortierellales > Mortierellaceae > Gamsiella > Gamsiella multidivaricata. The sequence goes on from NW_026251765.1 coordinate 219,642, forward strand.
AAAGCGCCTCAAAGAAGCCGAGGAGTGACAACACTGCGACACCGTGCGCAATCGCTGCCATGATCGACCCAAACTTTGCACAGCACATGTTCATCAAGGGTCCCAGGATCAGCGAGAGAGCGAAAAGCCCCGCCAATACCGTAGCATTGACCACAATAGGACCTAGGGCGAAAATGGCGACTCGGAGTAACCCACTTGTATACACAGCGCCACCCTGGTTGGTGACACCGCTGGGGAAGGACCGAACAAACATATAGCAGATCACACAGAGTATCGCCTGGAGCAACGGAAGCACGATCTCGGAGACGAAAATCACCGAGAAGTGGGCTTTGGGAATATCACCTCCGAGTTTCTCTGAGGGGTGGCCCAGTCGCTTGCGCTTGTATCCGGTGATTCGGGTTCGGAGGGTGCGGCAGTACGAGATCCAGGACGAGACATGTGTACGAGAGTTGCCGCGAGAGAGCCATCGCAGGAACTCGCGGTAGTCGAGCAAGAACTCTGTGAACGCGAACTGGTGGGGGTTGAAGATGAAGGGCGAGATCACCAAGGCCAGGACCGAGACCCAAAAGTAGATCAAGTGTGGCACCCACATCGTCATCGACGCAAAGATGAGCATCAGGAGCGTCCTCATTCCCAGATAGAGCGAAGGGCCAGCGAATCTTGAGTACAGCAGCGTAAATGGCGTTCGCGTCGTCGCAAACCCACGACCGGTCCCGATGTACCGAGCGCCTCCGAACGACAAATTGGTCAAGATCGAGTTGGTGTAGATCTGTGTCACAAAGACCTCGAACAGGGGCGAGAGCGACATAAAGTGTTTCCCGAGACGGATCAGACTGCGGAGAAAGCCGCGTTCCATGAGTTCCTGCAGGAACAAGGGCAGGAAGGCGATGAAGAACACGATGAAGATGGACATGACACAGCGCTTGATCCAGTCGTACACAGGCACCAAGTTGACACAGTCGTCCTGTGTAACGTCCGCGCAGACCTCGACGGACGAAGCCATGGCTCCGATGAACAGCATGGAGATCATGAACAGTTGCACGGCGAGCATGATAAAGATGTTGTTGATGTGGAATCCCGGATGGGCGTAATAGAACGTCAGGAAGCGATCGAGAGGTAACTGCGTTCCCAAGTAGTAGTACTCGCGTGACAGCATCTGCTCTCCCATGCCAGTGCCGATCTTAGTATTGAAGTTGAGGATGGAGCCAAAGCCGAGATCACGCCCCTTGCCGCACTGGTAATACTCCGTGTGCTTGATCCTTCCTCCGCGATTGAAGGCCGTCATTCCGGCATAGATATCCTCGTTCAAATGAAGACCCTTCTGAGCCTTGCTGACACCTAATAAAACAATGTGGAGTGTTCAATTAAAATTAGTCCCAAGTTTCGATTTTTGCAGGGAAAAAATAAAATAAAAAAAAATAACAACAACTCCAGAGTATCTTACCTCCACGGGTCGTCATGAAAATGAAGTTGAGGAAATCTGGATGGCCGTAATGAAGCTTGCCTCCGATCTTGGCCATCATGCGCTGGGTCAGGGTACCGAATGTCTGTTCCTTTCCGGCGGCGACATCGCCGAGGACACCAATGTTCTCCGAGAAAATGTACTCGCGGGCTCCCACAATAGCGACTGGTTCAGGAACGTCCTTGGACGTGATCTGGGGCGAGTAGGGCGAGATTTGAGGCATATGCAGCTGCTCAAATTCCCCGAGAACATTACGGATCTTGAGCGCCTCCTCCAAATAGTTGTCCTGGTTCGCGTCCACCAATTGAACATATTCGCCGCGGGCAAAGATGATAGCATGGTTCTGGTTGTCGGACTTGCCGTCACCCAGGATCGGGTTACCAGGGAGTCGAATGCGGTAACGTGGTCGTCGCTTTCCGTCGGGCATGAGTTCACAGGTTCCGTCGATCAGAACCGAGTACACAACCGGGTCCTCTCCCTCAATCTCCGGTGGGCGCTCGTCCAAGTATGCGATCTGAAGCTGAGGGTAGGCGCGAAGCAAGAACTCGGCATTCTCGGCCTCCTCTTTGCTAAACTTTGTGAAGCGCTGCATCGACACCACAAACTTGAACTTCTGCCGCGAGAGTCGGTCGAGTTCGCGCTCCAGGCGATCTCCATTGCCACCGAACTGTGCAACAATCTCGGGGTTTTCGATACGGTAGAGCAGCTTGATGGCCTTGGAGTAATTCATGAATCCAGATACGGTGCGGTACAGGGTCTGAGTACGGAGCGAAGCCCAAATACGTGTACGGAGCGTGTATTCGGGTGCCGCGGACTTGAATCCGATGCTGTAAAAGGGGAGGTCGTCATTGTTCTTGCCCGAGTCGCGATGGCTCTCCTTATCACCCTCGAAGCCAGACAATCCAAATGCGCCTGCGCCCTCAAACATGGATGTTTCCTCAGCCAGAATCTTGGTGTCCCTGACAAAGTTATCCCACTCAACTGAGTGCAGCTGCTTGAGGTATTCCAAGAGTGTCACGCGTGTGTTCTGATCCTCCTCCCTGATAATCTCTCGGAGCGAAAGCAATGTCTTTTCAGAATAATGAGGGACCAGCACTGTGAACGTCGGCATCTCGTCGACGGGCACCGCCTCTGGAATAGGTGTCGACAGAGACTGGGCGAAAAAGTTGATGCGGCGCTCTGCCTCGGAACGATAGGGGTAGAACTCGGCCTTGATGGAAGAATCCTCCTGGGACACAAAGAACGTTGGCGCCTTGAGAGTCATTTTGGCTTCGTTTTCGGATGGGACCTGCTGGTAGAGCAAACGCTGGACATGCTCGATCGACAGCAGGTGCTCGCGGTACATCGAGATCACGATGGCATTCCAAACTTGAGAGCAAAGGACCTTGGGCTTGTATTTGACGTCCATGTCGGCGGTGGCAAGCAGTTTTGCGTAGATGCGCTTGGGGAGACGTGAAAAGATGCTTCGCCACGGAGTCCAGACCGAGATACCGAGGCGGTAAGACAGGACGACGGAGAAGATGGTGTTCCAGATGACATACCAAAGATACGTATCGAGAAAGAAGAGGACCAGGTCGACCACAAACATGATCACCACTGTGAACACGGGCATAATCGAACATAATGCGCCGCCCAGGTACTTGTCCCTGCAGTTGGGGATACGTTCGGCATACAGGGCCTTGAGAGGATCCCTGAAGGAACGGGCCAGGAAAAAGTACGATTCAACCAATTTGCAGCCAAAGACAAGCATCCAAAGAAAGATGGACAGCGCTCGATCAGATCCCTTGAGCCTCGGAAAGGAAGCAGTGAACGTTTGAGAAGCAAGGTTCTTGCGTGAGGTCTTGGAGCTCCCACCAAAGAGCTGGTTCGACGGAACGATGGCAAAGACGAGCGTCGTAATTACGGAGACGACAAAGTGGGCGATGCCGACAGCCTGGGAGGCTAAGCCAGTTCGGTTATACAGGCAAATGTATAGCGTGGGCGCGACATTCAAGATCAGGACGACGATGAGGATGATCAGCCGCTGGATGAGCATCGTCGTGTTCTGCCAGGTAAGGGGAATGAACATGAACTCGCAAAAGACTCCGAGGAGCATGATCAAAGTCGCTATCGCGCCACCGAGCGCTACGATCGTCCACTGGACTCCTGACTCGCTCGCGTTCTCATCCGTGTAGAGAAAGGGCGTGTTGTAGGCGGTGAAGTACCAATACATGACGACGTGGATGATCCAGATGCGTGTAAAGTTGACAGCCAAGTGGAGCCAGGTCCGCTTCTCGGTGTATGTTTTGCGGAAGGAAGACTCCCAGTCGACATGACCCAAGGCGCCCCATCGCTTGGCAATGTGGATGTCGACAAGCCGTTTCCTGTCCTGGAGCCTGACACGCTCGATTCCCTCTGGGCTCCAGAATGCTTGGTTGATATCGTCGTAGCCGATGACAGAGTCGTGGTCGCGCTCTCGCTTGACGTACCGGTCTCCCTGGACTTCGTATCCTTGATCGCGAATGAACCGGTACAGAGGCGAGATCACGTCTCGGAGATACAGGCCCTCGGGAACGGGGTTGATCAGCTGCTGACACTCTGGTGAGAGGTAAAAATCCTCTGCGCATTTGTAAATGAAGCACAGACACTCGGGCAGGAATCGAATCTGGGAGGCCTCACCCCAGATCAAGAGATAAAGCGCCACCTGGCGTGCACGGTCGAAATGGGACATGTTGTTCATGCGCGCCTTCCAGTGCTCCTCCGCCATGGCCAGCGACTCGTGGGTCTCAATATCAACGGCGCCAGGCTGGGGCACCATCGAGGCTAGGTTCACCCTCTTGTTCTTTCCTGGAGCTGAATGGTAGCCCATGTGGTCGTCCAGGTCCAGTTGAGCCGCAAAATACCACTTGCGATAGTTGGCGTTCTCTCCTCCAATGTAGTCTGCATGAATGGTCGTCAAAGCGAGTGCGGGGCTCATACGGGATGCCCTCGAGTCCAGCATTGTCATGAATGCGTCCAGCTGATTGCGCATGTTATCCTGTTGGAAACCAAACTTTCGCGTCAGGTCCAGCATGATGCCCTCGATTTCCTCCCGGGCCAAGGGGACACCCTTCTCGATTGTCCATGCAGTGTATGGGTTGAATGGTGGCAGCTGCTGTTGGTCTGGGATGGGGTTATTGGGGGTCGAGGGTGGGTCATAGCGGTAGTGGTGTCCCGCGAGGGGGCTCTTCTTGTGTTCCAGCAGCGAGAGCAGCGCATCCGAGGATGGGGAGTAGCCTGTGTAGCGGCCGTCGTCGGGGCCTCTGAAGGGGCCAAAGAGATCGACGTCGGCTCCTGCGGTTGTGCTTGCGTTCGGGGACATGACGGCGTCAGAGCGCGAGTCGCTGAAAGTCTCCGAGTCGGATTCGGATGGCCCATCCCGCCGACCCTTACCCTTGTGGAGGACAGGATCGGTGCTGGGCGTCCTGCTGGAGTCGGCGAAGGATCGGACGTGGGGATGTCGCTCTGTCATGGTATTTGAGAGTGAAAGCGATGATGCTGATTAGTCGTCTGATATACAGATTTACAGATATGCAACCTGAATGATGAAATCGTTCACGAGCAGACAGGTGCGGGAAATCCGCCCCAGCCAATGGGCGCGGGGGGGCTCATCAGAAATAGATCCCTAGTCCCCACCCCCCCTCCCTCCCTCCTGGGAACGACCGTTTTGTGCGAGCCATGCTGGCATTGCACAACGTGTTGAAATAAACACTAAGGACACCATCAGGCACAGCACTCACCCTCGCTCAGTCCTGAATCTTGGTGGTGGAACAACGAGTTTTGCGACGACGACGAGCATATTGTGCCACAATGGTTGGGGATCCCATGGTGCGAGTACAGACTCTCGTCCTCAGAATCCTGTCCATTCAGTCCCGGTCCATAGCCGTGATTGTTGAACTGGCTGCTAGAATTCAGTCTGTGGACTGTAGGGTGGAACGGATGTTGAGACTGCTGCTGCAGGTCGTGGAGCGGATATGACATGGATTGGGGGTATGGAGTATTCTCTGGAGGCCCCTGTTGGAAAGGGCTTTGATGGTCAGCGGGGCCCAGAAACCCTGGGTTAGGAAAGTATCCCTGGGGACGGGGTGGTAGCTGTGGCGCCTGTCGTTGTGGATATGGAGGCTCGCCTTGTTTCTGTATGGCCGGTGATGCAGAATGGCCAGTTGGGTCCATGGTGTAGATGTCTATCGCCCACGACGAACGATGCGGCTTCAAGCGCGGGGGTCAGTGGGAGCTAGATCGAAGGGCTGGTATTGAGATGATGAGGCCAAAGCAAGACGCGGAGCAAAAGCGCTAAGGAGGAGTAGAACGGAGAGAGAGAGAGAGAGAGAGAGAGAGGAAGAGGAGGAAGAGGAAGACGAGGAAGAAGAAGAAAGAGGGACACGCGCAGGGCGGTGTGAGTAAAGGATAGATTGTGCTCGCAAGCAATCATCAGTGATGGGTTGATTCGATCCATGGGATATCAAGCGCGCCATGTTACCTCTATGATATATTCTGGTGGTCTTTGCTGTGTCTTGTACACACAAACGGGTGTCAAGAAGAAGAAGATGAAGAAGGTGAAGAAGAGGAAGGTGGCAGACAGGAGTATGGCTGGGCGCAGCGAGAGAGTGAGAGAGAGGGAGGGAGAGGGAGAGCGAGAGCGAGGTGTATGTATGTGTGTGTGTATGTGTGTATGTGTTGAATGTATGCTGGATGTTGCTGTGCTGGAGGTGGAGGCGGAGGTGGAGCGGTGGGTGTATGGGGCGGAAGGTACAGAGAGAATGCTGGGGGATGTCGTGAAGAGTGTATGTACGAACGCGTTGGATGTGGATGGAAATCACAGGGCGGAGGAGGAGGAGGAGGAGGAGGGGGAGGAGGAGGATGGAGGGAGAGGGCGCATAAAGACGTGTAGTGCGATGGAGTTATCCGTGGCAGCAGCAAGCGGCAGCAGGTCGGTGACCAGGAGTGGAGTGAGTGGGGGAGCGAGAGGGAGAACGCGTGCAAAGGAGAAGAAAGAAGCAGCACTCTTTATCCCCCTCCCTCCCACTCTCACCCTCACTCTCATTCTCGCTCTCGCTCTCACCCCCACTCGCACTCCCACTCGCTGCACTGCTTTGATGGTCCGACATGTAACCATGGGTGCCCAGGACCCTTCCATATTCCCCTAGAAAGAACAAACAGAACCTTGCTCTTGTGAACTGACACAGGGACCATTTGAGTTATCTGTGCGACATTTGATACCATGTAAATTTAGAGGCCACACACGATGGACGATGGACAATGGGCGGGGGGAGCATGCCGATGGAGGAAATCGACTGGCTACGGAACGCCGCCCCTGCGTGCGCATGCTAAGAATATCATCCTTCTTTTAGGGCTGTCGACCGATTTCTCTCTCCCTCGTGGGCACCCATCCACCCGCCTTCCACTTGAGTTTGTACATCCGTCTCTCTTCTTGCCCTTCTTTTTTTGTTCGTGTTCGCGGTGCTAGTCTGTCGATCTATCTATAGTCAATTAGCAACTGCATCAAACATGTTCCACGCTGCGTACTCCTTGCGAAACAACCGCCAGGGCACAGGGGTCGATCGAACGGATGCCGATGCCGATAATGCAGTCGGTACACACGGGGCCCTTCACTCCTCCCCTCAGTTCCAGAGAAAAGCCAGCTTGGATCTCTCGAGAAAGCCTACGGCGCCATCCTGCGCGTTGTTTGACAAAAAGAATTTGTGAGCTGAATATTGGACAATGAAAGGGGAACTCGATTAATTCGATTATTGACCAACCTTGTTTTGAGCACGTTTATTGCAGCGGCATTCTCCTTTGCTGCTGTGTTGACACTGCTTGAGGGACATACACGTTACATGGTATGTACATGCTATCCTCCCCCCCCCCCCCATGCTCCCCCCACAGAGACTACCCATCCATCGTGCTTGTGGAGTAAAAAAAAAAAAGAAAAAAAAAGATGAATCCTTTATTAGCTATCTTTAACCCAAGCCAGGGGTTAGGACAAAGCCATCTACGGCGCGCCATCATGTCTGGGGATAATAAAAAAAATGTGTATCAGATTAACCCCGCTGGGTTCTTTGTTACTCAAAGAGCAACCTCTTTCTTGTTCATGTGAGCAACAGCGGAAGGATTAAACTATCATTGAAGCTTGCGTAAAAAAATACGCCCACTTGGCCTTACGCCAGGGGGGGGAAAGAGACAAAACTGGGCGTAAATTTAGTGTATCCACACGATCGATCACCAAATATACAGGGCTAGCGGGCTGACCCTGAATGGACACACACTTTCCCTGGTATCCAGTGCCGGTGTGGAGGTAGAAATCACTCTATTTGCCCAACATGCTGCCTGCACATCTTGACATAGCTCAGAACAAGCGGGAGCATCATCTGCGTCATTTTCGGTTCATAAGTAAGTATGAGACGCAACTTTTATTCCCAGCCTTTTAAAAAGGATCAAAAGCCGGGTGTGGGGAAGTAGAAGGTTCCATCGAAGACTGAGTGGGCACAACCCGGAGCGTATCAGATCCTAGCCCCGACTTATCAGGACCGCGTCTTATCTGATTTCAATTCCTACTGGCGACCATATGTCGGAATGGACCAACCTGACGCATGGTCCCTGACAACGCCATGGCAAAGCATCTGGACCCTTCCGTGATTTGTCTTGTTACCGTTTTGATGCAGGGAATCAAGACACACGCACGTCCTTGTCCATTCCACTCCCAGCTCCACGCTATGATGACAGAGGGCCGAGCATGGGGCCATTGGAAGGTCCCTGGTCGTCCTTTTTAAATTTTACGGTATAAATAATCTCTGTCAGCGTCTCACACCCATTTGCTCCATATCCTTCTAGACAACTTCCTGCTCCTTCACTCTCCGCTGGTTTATCCTTCCCTTTATTGCATCACTCTCTTTTATCTTTTAGCAAAGCGTGTGCGTGTTTGCTTATTTTGATTTGCTCCTGGTCGACATAGCAACGTCATTTGATTTAATTGATCCGGCTGTCCGCTTGGCCGCTCTCCACCTTCTTTCGTCTTTCCTGGCGCCGGGAATCCAACAAAACGATACTGCCGCCACCATGGTCCGCCTCTCAACTCTTCCGACACTAGCTCTCGCTGCTGCCTGCAGCCTTGGTTCAGCCTGGGCCCTGAACCCAATCACAATCAAGGGCACAAAGTTCTTTGACTCTGTCTCAAAGAACCAGTTCTTCATCAAGGGCGTCGCCTATCAGCCGCGAACGCTCTCCGAGGGCTTTACAGACCCTCTCTCAAATCCAGCGGACTGTCAGCGCGACTTTACTCTCATGAAGGACCTTGGCCTTAATACTATCCGTGTTTACCAGGTATATATGACGATTTGTGAACCAAGTGCCTGTGGAGGTGGTATTTCCCTCTTCTACCTCCTTTTCCTCGCTAACCGACTAAACAACGTCTTTGATCCTCACCCAGGTCGATTCATCTCTCAACCACGACGAGTGCATGAAAACATTGGAGGACGCTGGAATCTATCTCTTGGTTGACCTCACCACACCTCAGTACTCCATCGTTCGCAACAACCCGGAATACGACAATGACATCTGGAACAATACGCAGAATACAATCGATGCCTTCAAAGGCTACTCTAACACGCTCGGATTCTTTGTGGGTAATGAGGTCACTAACGATAACAAGACGACAGTTGCCAGTGCCTATGTCAAGGCACTGCTGAGGGACGCCAAAAACTATATCAGCTCAACGGCGCCTCGTAAGATCCCAGTCGGATACGCCAACAATGATGACCCCGACATTCGCCTCCAGATCCAAGCCTACTTCAACTGTGGCGAAGATGAGGAGCGTCTCGATTTCTTTGGCATCAACCTGTACGAATGGTGTGGTGACCAAATGACTTACCAGACCTCAGGCTACGCCGAGCGCACAAAGGACATTGCCTCGTATTCCATTCCAGTCTTCCTGTCCGAGTTTGGTTGCAACCTTGTCACACCACGAACATTCCCTGAAGTGAAGTCGATCCTTGGACCAGATATGACCGGCAACTGGTCCGGTGGTATTGTCTATGAATGGTCGCAGGAAGCCAACAATTACGGCCTTGTTCAAGTCCAGCCGGACAACACGGTCACTATCCTGCCTGACTACACCAACCTGAAGAACGTTCTCGCACCATTGCACCCTGAAGGCGTCAACATGGACTCTTACAACGATAATTTGCCAGAATCAACCTGTCCTGCCATTACCGCGGCTTGGGAGCCTAGCGAAAACCTGCCCCCGACACCATCTTCATCTGCTTGCGACTGCATGATGTCCTCCCTAAGCTGCGTTGCCTCCGACCAGGCTGTAGCGACGACGGAGAATTTGGGAACATTGCTCAACACGATCTGTGGTATGACATCGTGCGACGACATCAGCTCCAATGGCAAAACTGGCGTCTACGGCAAATACTCCTTCTGTAATCCCAGTCAGAAGTTGTCCTACATGTACAATACGTACTACGTTAATGTCGGCAAGAAGGCGGCCGCCACCTGTAGCTTCAATGGCATGGCCAAGTTGACGACCGCAACAAAGTCATCAGACCAAGGATGCTCATCTGTCAAGAACCCAGACACTGGATCGAGCCCAAAGACAGGAGGCCTTAGCACAGGAGCCGCGTTGAAGTATGACGGGGCCTTATTCAGTCTGGCAGTGGTTTTGGCGGCCTCTGTGCTGTGTCTGTAAACACGGTGTGCCGCAAATTGTATTTGTAATATCATGGCGACCAGCAACCCTGCGCCGTTTGTTTTCAAAGATTTGTTATATACATAGTTTTTGTACATAGGCCATAAATCTACTAATGAATGTACCGCGAGTATCCCATAAGCGCGTCTGATAATACGACCAGGTCAACAAGAAGAGGAGTTGCTGCCAGTCTTGTGTATCTCTTTTACAAAACGAAAAAAAAAAATAAAAAATAAAAAAAAAGTATGTACGGTAGATGTTCAACTCATTCATCCTAAGCTCGTTGTCATGTGGCACTGCGTATAATAAAACATGGAGCTAATCGCGTGCGTGCTCTGTTATAAAATGGGCTACGGATATGGTATTTGTGTGGATTAGGACGCTCTAACAGGGCTACAATTGTCTGCAAAACCTAAAAGGCGAGTGACTTGGTTTGCAGCATCCCGAAACCATTTTATGCCCATTCATTCGGGGAGCACTGATTCTTTCCTTTTTTTCAACCGAATCGCAAGCAAAATGGCACGTGATACTATCCCCCCTTTCTGTGCTATGCATCCAACCTACAGCGATGGATACACACAACACATCCATCTGGCAGGAGTGCGGTTGAAAGCTAGGAAATGGGGCCATCATGCAGGACATTACATTCTGGCTGATCGAGGATCAAGGATGATAGGATGATTAAGGATGGCGATGTTATTATTTTCGATAAATTCAGCTGTACCGTTTACACGACTTACACGGCCTATGGAGTATTACGACAGGACAGGACCAGTTACTAGCGAGCGTCCCCTTCCGACAAGCATCAGGATTTTTGCTGGGCACGATACTGGTTGCAGGCTGCAAATAAGAGCCCATGGGGAGACTATGATCTAGCGATGTGCAAGCCAAGGTTTTGCATCTGCATACTGGAAGGGGACAGCAAGTCGGAACCCTACATCTTCAGAATCGCGCCAGTTCGACACCAGTTCAGGAGGGTGGTGATGGCGATCAAAAAGAACGGATGGGGCCTTTTTTTTTTTTTTTTTTTGACAGATGCAGACGAGACTAACACGAACGGCCTTCACTCTTACTCATCGCATCCATATAGTTGGCTGTTGATCTCTTGAACCCTTCTCACGCTCTTGAGCAGAAGACCCACAAGTTGAAGAGACTCGTGCAGTCTCCCAACTCTTACTTCATGGACGTGAAGTGCCCTGTAAGTCTCGAGGACGAAAGATACGAGAGCAGGATATGGCGGGACTTTTTGGATGTTCAGGGGGGGGGGAAAGCATTGCAACAGCTCAGTCCTCTCTCACGGCCTTGTAAAATAGCCAGGAATTACCAAGAGCATCAGAAGCATCAGGAATATCAGGGATATCAGGAACAATTGAGCAAGGCGTTATTCGCACTTTTTACAGCTTGCACATTGATATAGCTGCTTATAATCGATATTGGACTTTCCCGCGGCAAGCCTTAATTCAGCAAAGAAAAAATAGCAGGGGCATAGGGTAGAAAGGGTTATAGAACTCGGCTTTTATTCTTGTGCTGCAGCAACCATAGTGGATTTGGAGTTGGATTTCTTCAAAAATTCGCCGTCGATTACAGGATCATATGCTTTCTAAAGCTGTGCACCACCTAAAGGGACGATATTGACACATAGCTTGATTCTTTTTGACCTTCATTTTCATGCTTCACAGGGATGCGTCCAGATCACCACCGTCTTCTCCCATGCCCAGACTGTTGTCATGTGCTCGAGCTGCGCCAACGTTCTTGCTCAGCCCACCGGTGGTATCACCCGCTTGACCGAGGGTAAGTACCAACTTGAGCACTCCAGGAGTGCTAATGTATATGTTTTGATTCACGTTTTGGATCATAATCGATGTCTGACATGATACTATCTGGGGGTTTTTTTTCCTAGGCTGCTCTTTCCGCCGCAAGCAGGCTTAAGCGTTTGTCCTAAATCCTGAAATAAAACTGCTGGAATGCAATACAAGTGTTTATTTCCACAACTGAGATTGTCAATATTTCACAGCATCGCTCGTCCTATCGTCCTATCGTCCTATTGTCCTATTCTTTTTTTTTTTTTTTTTTTTTTTGCAGCGCAATTATTATCATGTCCATTTTACCGGGTCTCTCGCGATGGCGCAGGTTTGAAATTTGAAACGCGTCCCGCGCAGCCAACATGTCACGTGGAAATGACAGCATATTTCACTGCTTTTTCGTGGAACGATCGCCCCGAGCTTCTGATTCACCACTTTTTTTATTCCCTGATTTGCAACCATTCCTTTTCCCGGCCACAAATGAAAACCTCGACTATTGTTGCAGCCACCGTCGGTGTGCTCGCTGTGGCCACGGTCGGCTACGCCATCTACTTTGATTCGAAGCGAAGGAACGATCCAGAATTCAGGCGCAAGTTGAGTAAGTCGTTACTCTGGGTGTCCCCCTCCCCACCCCAACGTTTCGGCCGCGCATTTCAGAGTCACGGACCATAATATGAACTCCTTTACGGAAGGGGCTCCGTTCCCGTTTCGATCTCATCTGAAGTCCGGCCGGGGGGAGCTTTGCGAAACATATCACCGGATTGGAGACAGCAAACTGACTGATCGCCCTCATTTTTTTTTGTTTCCTTGTTTCCTTTCTGGCGCTTTTTTTCCCCCTTTGATAGAGAAGGAGCGCAAGCGTACTCAGAAGCTGGCTGCAGAGGAGGCAAAGAAGCTATCGAACAAGAGTGCACAAACTGTCGAGGAGGCATTAGCCAGTATTTCAGATGAAGACTTCCCCACGTCAATGGAGGAGCGTGAGAAGTTCTGTATGGAGCAGCTTTCAGCTGGAGAGGCCCTTTTCACTCAAGGTAACACTATCGCTTTAACAGGGATCTATTTAGAGATACAACACGGACCCAAAAAAAATCTCGAAAATCCCCCAGCTAACGGTTTTTTTTTTTTCACCTGTGGCATGTCCGCAATGTCATAACTGGGGGGGGAAAATAGGCCCTACCAAGTTTGGTCAAGCCGCTATTTGCTTCTACAAGGCTTTGAAGGTCTACCCAGCCCCTGCGGAGCTGGTTATGGTCTATCAAAAGACGATCCCGCCAGAGGTCTTTACTCTTGTGATGGGCATGCTCAGCAAGGATGTAAGTTTTGGTATCACAGCTAGGAGCCGGATCGCACTTTTCCAGCCAAAATTGTGATGGAGCATGACTAATTGAATCAACAAAAAAACGATTGGGAATTTATGAATCGATAGGTTCAGAGCAAGCAGGAGAAGTACTACACTGTGTTCCCGCCTGAGGAGATGAATGTCAAGGTCGAGGAGAAGCCAGAAGGCGTTGCTGCTGATGGACAGAAAGTTACCCGTCGTGGATTGGTGGCGACCAAGTCGTTCGGTGCAGGGCAGACAGTCTACTCGGAGGCGCCTGTGATCAGCTCGTTGGAACCATCGCTGGAGGGCAAGGACTTTTGCCATTACTGTTTGAAGCAGATTGTGGATGAGGCATCCAAGGTTCCTTGCTCAAAATGCACCCAGGTGGTGTTCTGTACGGAGGATTGCAGAAAGTCGGCCGCACAGGAATTCCATGACATTCTTTGCACAAAGGACTCGGAGGATGCTTCCAGTCCTGAGCGTTCGTTGCGTGAGTACACGAAGACCACCAGGAACTTGGTCCCAGAGATGCTTGCAAAGTTCTTGGTCAAGATGGTCCACGAAGAGTCATTGAACAGCGGAGCAGAGTACAATTCTTTCGACCACATGGAGCGTCTTCGCTACTTGGAGATCACTGCCACTGCAGAGGAGGAGAAAGAGATGGAGCTTTTGAAGGTCGCACTGGGGTCCAATATCCCCGGCATTGACGAGTTCATTACGGAGGAACGGTACCTGCTTATGAAGGGAAGGTTGCTATACAACCTCTACGGTGTTTCCACCTCTCTTAATGTCGATCACGACGTGGAGGTAAGTTGATGGAAAGAGGGAGTCATTTTACTTGAATTCTCGGTTGAAATCTTGAGAAGGATAGCGTTGCTAATGCCATAATTGCGCCTTGCCTTTGACTTTCTTTTCTTTTCTAGCCTTTGCCTGAGAGACATCGCAGTGTGCGTGATGCTCCTATCACTGGTGGAGGATTCTACCGTGTGACCTCGTACTTGATGCACTCTTGCGAGCCCAACGCCAAGATTGTGTTCTCAGAGAACGACCATAAGGTATCGATCGTGACGACGAGGGAGGTCATGGCCGGCGAGGAGCTCCTTGTTGGGTATATCAAGAACGACGACCTGTCGACGGAGAGTCGCCGCTTGGAGCTGTTCACAAAGTACCGTTTCCGATGCATGTGCCCCTTGTGCGAGACCACAGACTAAGGGAGATTGGCATGATGATGTAGAAATAAATAGAGTGTCTAGCGACGTTTTTTGTTTCGCGTTAAGGGATGTCTGAACAGAGTGGTGCTACTTGGTACACAGAGGAGGCCAAAGTTGGATTTTCGTCTTTTACTCTCGACCATTTCTCTTGCCATCGAAAGCAGGAGTCATTGTTTTTTTTTTTTTTTTTTTTTTTTTTTTTACCTCGGGCACCAGTTTATGTCGTAACGGTGTCTGGGGGCGGGCTTTAAGATCCAAGACGTTTTTTGCCACCAATTTTCTTTTTTTCCAGAGATCGGATTCGACCAAGGTTCAGTCAGAATAGATGTTTTATCCTACGCATCGGAATTGAACAAGGACCTTGGACGATTCAGCGTCGCTCGCTTGTTTTATAGAGGGCGATGCTTTTTTTTTTTTTTTTTTTTGATGCCAAGGGGAGGGGAAGGGGGCCCTGAGACGTCCTATGGTAAAAAATGCTGATCAAGGTTAATCAGAAGTGAGATTATCCCGATTGCCTTTTGGTCTGCTTTATCCGCAGAAAGCATTTTTTAAAAATACTGAATGTTAGTAGTAGTGTCATAGTGTCATAGTGTCACTCACTAGGTCTATTCAGTAAAGTGTGCCCAGTTGCTTTGAGGGGAGGTGGGGGAAGGGAGGGGCTTCCTAAAAAAAGGTAGTGCCCGCCATTCGATAACCTTCAACGTGAGCTGAATAGGATGAAGGCATAGAGCAACACTGAGTGAGGCGAGCGATGCTAGCATTCATATCGGAAAATGTGTGTGTGTGTGTTTTTTTTTTTTTTTTTTTTTTTTTTTTCCTTCTTCGCAAGCGATAATGGTATCTGGATGCCAACTCGGCGAGTCTCCTCGTTGTGACATAGAATCTCTATAGGAGTACCTTACATTCTACAAAGGTATTGTTCTGCGCGAGAAAGTGTTTTTGCGCGGAGGGGGGAGACCTCCCTCAGACCCTCTTAGACACTGTAGGACCGGAAGCCACGAAGAAAAAGTCCCACCCAGAGGGGAAAAAAGACAACACAAAATAAACGCGGCGCCCAAAAGGGGCTAAATGAAAAAAAATAATCGTCCCACTGCGCCTGTAAGCACTCTCCCCACTCCTCCTTGGCCCATCGACCATCGACCATCGACCATCGACTCCATCCATTGGTCCAGCTCTCTTTTTTTCCGCCCCTGCACTGATCATCCAGCCTCATCTGCTTCCTTTCTAACCCGACAGCGAGTTTGAATCTGGCCTCTGTGGGACCTGAAAGAAAAAAAAAACAGTTGCAGCCAGCTGTCTGATTGTCGCCCGAAAAAAAAGAATCCACTCCAGTCCTTCATAACCCGTGAGAGCGAGCCCATGTCTGCCAATTCTCTTCGAAAGCGTGCCTTCGTCTACTCGGACGATGCAGGAGAGAATCTTGATGGTAAAGCCAAAGACGAAAAAAAAAAAGACGAGCACGCGCGTATGGAGGAGGACTACGCCCACGGAAAGGATTAAGGATCCCCCTTTCCTCTCCCCAAGCAGCCAAGCAGCCAAGTAGCCAAAGACTGACATTGACGTTGTACTCTCCTTGAAAACATGTATATTAGTCTGTCCACCATCGCCCACCAAGAAAAGGACGCCGTCGAGACGGACAAGCGAGTTGTTCAGACGCACGGCCGAGACCCATCGATTGGTTGGACGCGAGGCCGAGCGAAAGACGATCCGGGAATTCTGTGAGAACCACATTTTGGTTCCCAAGGCAGGTTCGCTTTATATCTCTGGTCAGCCTGGGACGGGCAAGACGGCGCTTCTGAAGGAGGTGATGCGTGATATGGAGCGTGAGATGAAGGACGTGGAGCATGAGGTCAAGACGGCTACTATCAACTGCATGACGGTCAAGGACCCTCGCCTTGTGTACCAGAAACTGTTGATAGAGATGGGCTATGTCGCCGAGTCGAAGGAGAAGGATGCTGCTATCAAGTCCTTGGAGTCGCTGGTTCTCAAGTCGAACAAGAAGAAGATCATGTAGTAAGTGCTTTTTTATTTTATTTTATTTTTTCTGCTGCCATGGAATGCATGGAATGTGCGTGCCTCTCTTTCTTTTACTATGGCTGTGAACCATTGGTTGCTGATGCCCATGTATTTTTCACCTTGTCGTTGCTAGTGTGGTGGTTCTCGACGAGATTGACCAGCTGTTGACAAAGGATCAGGATGTATTGTACAAGCTGTTCGAATGGGCGTCGACAGAGGGCTCCAAGCTGACGCTGTTTGGTATTGCGAACGCACTCGATATGACGGACCGGTTTTTGCCTCGATTGAAGGCCAGAGACTGCGAGCCCCAGCTGTTGAACTTCAACCCATATCAGGTTGCTGAGATCCGAGCCATCATCATGGACCGCCTATTCTCGCTGGAGGACGATACAAAGGACGAGAGCAACGGCAAAGTAGAAGGCAAGGACAAGAGCGAGACAGGCAAACCCCGCGTCGCCCCATTGATGCAACGAGCTGCCATTGAACTGTGTGCGCGCAAGGTGGCAGCTGCAACGGGAGACCTGAGAAAGGCGCTCGATATCTGTCGCCAAACGATTGAGATGGTTGAGCTGGAGACGAGGAAGAAGGAGCGGTTGGAGAAGCGTCAGAGTCTGCCCCAGCGTGGGCTCGCCCCCCTGTCTGAGATCCGCCTGGCCAATCTTGAAAACCAGGTTGCTGGAAGTTCAGAGAATGCGACGGCTGCACGTCGACAGTCGGGTTCGTTTGCGGATGCGGTTTCTTCAAAGGCGGCCAAGCTCACATTGCAGGACGCACCCAAGGTGACGGTGGAACATGTTAAGAAGGCGCTGGCGTCAGCATTTGGATCACCGGTTGTACAAAAGATGAAGGCGTTGAATGTGCACCAAAAGATTGTCTTGGCAGTCCTGGTGATGAAGATTCAGAGCGGCAAGACGGTCGATTGCGAGGTCGGCAAGGTCTTTGACCATTATACCACGACCTGCCGGTCGAGCAACAAGATTGGAGCGGTGAACCGAGGAGAGTACCAGGACCTGATTAATATGCTGGAGGCGAATGGACTGATTACTTTGGGCAAGAGTAAGGAGGAGCGACTCCGCAAAATTGGGCTGGTACCGCGCGAGAGCGAGGTTCTGGACGCGACTAGGGGACAGGACATTTTGGACACCATCCTCGCAAAGGCCGGTGTCAAAATGGACGCGACCGATATGTGAGCAGGAGATATGCCTCTCACTCTTTTTTTTTTTTTTATTTTTTTTATTTTGTTTCTTTTTGCACTTTACCCAGTCTATGCACACCCAATCAGCCATACTTTCTTCTCCACCTCTCCCTTATATATATACGTATTCACTTCTCTTATGTTTTGCGTTGTAGGGTGGGGTTCTCTTGCAATGGCAGCACTCCTCGATCGATAGCTAGATGTAAAAGTGAAGAATACAGACAGCCGCATTAAGTTATACACGCGATGAATGACTTGTTTAAAGAGCAGTCAGTAGGAATAATACGAGCTGGAGTACAGTGTAAAGAGTGGTTGAGCACACAATTAATGATCGGAGACCTGGCCCAGGCGCAGGCTGAAATGACATGTGCTAGAAACGATTCCTTCGCAGCAAGAATAGAACCGATGCGAAGGACAGAGCCCAAGCGGCAAGTAGTCTAGTCTACCATTATTGAAGCAACTAAAAAAGAACCTCAGCATTGGCCACCCACGGAAGTACATCTTGCCTTGCCATATTATCTTTGTCCATATCCTTGTCGACCCCCTCCCCCCATTTCCCGCAAAATGCACAACCAGATGTGCTAAATTGCTAGAGTTCTATCTTCCCGCTGTGCCTGTCTACTTTGTCTACTCTCTCTCTCTCTCTTGCCCCAAGTTTATTCCGGTCGGCGGGAAATGCAGCCTTTTTGTCGTTTGCATATATTTATCGTGGCTCTGGACGGGTCTAGAGAATGAAGGGATTAGATAGTGGTTAATGAAAGAAAAGGGGATGGACATGTGTCGCGGTAATGATGGCTCGGTAGAGAGAACCGCCACCCTCTGGTCATCCTGGTCAGGGGCCCCTCCCCTTCCCCATTGGCACGCGCTGCTTGGCTTTTCTCTCTGTCCGTGTCTTCATTGTGAGACGCCCTTGATGAGACGAGATTGACGGGAGAAAGGTGCACCTGCGCGCTAAGGGACGGATGGCCAGTCTGATCTGTGTCGATATTTTTGCATGCAAACAGATGTTATCGCCGTAACACGGCATGGAACGGCCTGGTATGGCGATGCGGTGCATGGCGCATGGTGTGGCCTAGTGCAGGTGGGGGGGGGGGGGTCCCTCAAGTCTTCTCCGTCGCCCTATTGCGGTAGTCCAGTGAATGAACGTGATTGAGTCGAATCCATTGCCCTGTGATTTTCACCTGAAAGTAAACATCATTGCATTGGAAGTGGATCCCTCCATCCTGTTTCCCTCTGGCCCCTTTTTGAAGGTGTCAACTGTCAAGGACCATCATCGTTTTCATTATGATGCTTAAGAGAAAGAGGAGGAGGAGGGGTCGACATCCTGCCGTCGTCCTCGGTCTATGCTACGATATTATGGCACCAGGTGAGACCTGCCTGGAGAGGTGGAGGAGGGATCTGCAGGGCCTGTCTGCCCCCTCCTCCTCCTTTCTGGTATTCGATTGCTCTCAAGCCTCAGCAATTGTCATTGAACCCTAGTCCCTAGTAAGTTGATTACATTTGCAAGAAGGATGTGTGTGGCCTGGCTGACTGACTTGCTAGCTGACAAGACCGATGGAGAGGGGGAAGCAAGTAAGACAGGGTCATGGGCATCCTGGGATATATAATCGTCATGCTCAGAAGTATGCGCATGCTCACTCTACTGCGTGTGCTCGTTCAATACAACAATAAAATATGTTTATCATATGCCATGTGTATTCTGGTAGAGACCATCGAGCTGTATGTTAGACTATTGCGGCCTTACCCCATTCATTTTCCTTGTGAAAAAAAAAAAAAAAAAAAAAAAACCAACTTCCCTCCCCCCCCCTCTTCCCTACACTCTTTCTTTCCCCTCTTCCTTCCCCTTCTTCCTTCCTCCTCATTCAATCCAAACTCATTCCATCGCAACGTCTCCCTTTTCTTTCCTTCACTTCACTCTATATCGTACATTCCCCCCACTCTCCCTCTCTCTCACTGACACTCGCCGGCACCTCTTCTCCTGACGCTCTTCATATAAGGCCCCTCATATAACACTCGCCCATTTTCAATTGAACGACCCCACAACACCAGTCCCCAGACAATGGACCAAGGCCCCATAGCCGTCTCGACTGCTGCACCAATTGCCTCCACAACTTTCAACACGGAGGCGTCCCTGACCGCCCTGGCAGCGTCAGGCACAGAGACTGAAGAGGCAAATTCGGACCCAGGATATCACTCCTCTGAAACAACACCTATCACCGCAGCACTTCTTGCCCACAAGGCAAAGTTTACTGCCACCACCACCACCACTACTGCCACTACCACAAGCACAACCGCCTCGACCATGGCAGACATCGATGCTCCTGCCCCACTCGTCTCTCCCATCAGCTCCGTCTCCAACAGCACCGCTGGCAGCTCTCCCCAGCCCAACCACATCCCTTCCTCGGAGGAGGCAGACATGATGGCCTCGTTGGACGAGGTCCTGAAGCGCAAGGTTGCAAACGAGGTCTCCTCTGACTACTACAGCAGCAGTGCTGCAGGTGGCAGCGACAATGGCCAGGATGAGGATTCCGATGTCGCACTGCACTCAGGAACGCATCATCACCACCATCCTCACCAAGGGGAGCAAATCTCTGTGTTATCTTCGATATCGGATACACAAATCCCCCAACATCCCCATCCTCAACCACATGCACATGATGATGGTCACTTTGGATCGGCTTCCCAGGACGGCGAACACGAACACGAGCACGAACAACAAGAAGAAGAAGGCCCTTCCCCGGATCAGATGGGTCTTGATAACCTGGGCACTATGGACCTCCGTATGCTGCTACAGCATGCCTACGAAGTCATCCAAGAAAAGGATCGGGGTAAGTTGGTTCTAAAAACAACCCAGGGGGGGGGGGGGGGAGAGGGAGTAAGGAAAAATTGGTCCTATCATTCTCCTCTTCATCCCTCCTCCCCCTGGCCCTAGTTCTTGTTCCTTCTCTCTCACTTGCTTTCTTTACTTACGCCCTTTCCCATCTGTCCTCGCTTTCTTTCTTCATTCTTTTCATTTCTCGCCTATATATCTAGACCTCGGAATGGCAGCAGTGATGGGCCAAGATCTTATCGACTCCAACACCAACTTGCAAGCCAAGTACCAACACATCCTGACTCAGCTTCGACACCAACGAATGCATCGTCCTCGACAGCTTACGCCCCCGCGCAAAATCATCCTCTCGCCCGCACCCGAGATGTCTGGCTCGATTGCGATCATCGACCCGGACGATAACGATGGGAACAACAGTGGGGACGAGAACTGGGTCGACGACTTTGAGCCCTCCCGATCGTCCTCGTCATCGCTGCACCCCATCTCACCCCCGACTTCCTCGAACTCGCATCACCATGCGACCTCGTTCCGTCGTAGCCCCACCAGTCACAATTCGAATATGATGCGGTCAAGGTCACGCCAGGATATCGAGAAGCTGGCCTCGCTCGAGGAGTTGAATGCGCAGCTGCAGGGCAAGGTCGATGCTGTCACCAAAGAGCTGAAGCATGGACGACGGCAAGCGTTCAAGCGCCTTCGCAGGGCCGAGAAGGAGCTGAAGATGTGCAAGGACGAGCTCGACCGGACGACCTTCAAGGTTGTTGACCTGGAGGAACAGAACGGACGGCTCATCGAGGCCAGTCGTATGATCCGGATGCGCCGTATCATGCTCAAGAATCAGCTGCCTGCACCAGGATCGATCCCTGGGTCGACCATGGCCAACATGGCGCTCGAGATGATAGGAGACGATGTCATGGACGAGATCACGATCCAGGAAATGTTGGCGGAGGATAACAGGATCTTTGAGGAGCTGCGTGATCGACTACAGTCGCTCGAGCGCAAGAACACGGCACTGATGCAGCAGAAAGCCGAGGCGGACAGGAGGACTCAGCAACTGGCACAGGACCTTTCGGACATGCAACAGGAGCAGGAGGAACTGATGGCCAACCTCTGTGGGCTTTCGGATCTGCAGTCGGCGTATGATGAGCAGTCCGCACATGTCAGGGAGCTGGAGAACTCGATTGAAGAACTGCAGAACACGATCAGCACCATGTCCTCGAGATTCTCTCAGATGAATTCGCCCCTTCTTTCACCCGCAGACCCCTCGTCACCGGTGCAGAGTGTGTGGAGGAGAGAGGACGCGGACTTTAAGGCGCTCAAGACGATCCTGCACGGAGCGAGCCCTCAACCGATGGCGTTAAAGTCCCCGGGATTGAAGGGCCAGCGTCGCCCACGCAGGACACTGCTGGCAGAGCTGGAGAGCGAGTGGTTCAGAGACGTGTCGTTCTTTGGACCGCCCCGTGTGCCTGAACAGCAGCAGCAGCAGCAGCAGCAACCTATTCATCTGGGTGGTCCCAAGTCACCGAAAGCGCTCAAGAACCATCGCCATGACTCTGAGTCGGATGCGTTCTCGGATGATGCTGGAGGACGGGTCAATGGTTGGCGCGAACGGATCCAGGACATGGGCGAGGAGTCTATGTGTGAGTCATCGAGCTGTATCCGCAAGAGACGAAACCGATTCAAATACGCAGGAAGCGACACGGACGGCGGTCTTGGAGAGCCTTTGGGAGACAGCACCGCCGAGCATGGCGATGATAGTGATGTGGAGCGATACCAGCTGCGTCCGCGCAAGCGACTTGGCCATCATCACCAGCTCACTATCGCTGGCGGCATTGTCAGCTCTGGATGCGAGGACGAGAGCGCGGACGAGGACATGTCCGATTGCTCCGATCCTCATCATCTGCACTACCGCCGACCGTCGACGCCTGGATGCTGTTGCCACATGTATGATGATTACAGTGGGTACTCGAGTTATCTTGAGGACGAGGAGGAATCTGTGGTGGGCTGGGCGCATTTCGAGGACCATGATGCGTCGTCGTTTGGTTATGACAAGAAGCGTGATGGATACTATGTGGGCCGGCGGTCACGTCGTGGTTTCCTTGGTATCTTTGGCATGGTCCAGAGTGTGTTCTTGGTGTTCAGACTGTTGTGGCGTTGGTGCCGATTCCTGTGCATTCTTTCGACCGCGTTGGGTATTGCCATTTACCGTGGACCGGATGCACTGTTGACGGATCATTAAAAAAAGCAAACGGGCGCTTTTTTTTTTTTTTTTTTTTTTTTTGCATTTCGACTCGGACACACACACACACACACTGCTAGTATCCATATCCACCTTTTTCTTCTCTTTTTCTTTTTCTTTTTCTTTTTTTTCTATACCTGCGCGATTTTCTTGTTTATATCTTTTCTTTCTTTCTTTCTTTTGTAACATTAAGTTACCCGATACCACCCACGACTTTAATGACCCTTTATGATGACCTCTTTTTACTATCAACGAGCTTTGAACCAAGGAAAAATAAATAATAATTGCATTGGATAAAAAAAAAAAAATAGCAAAGAAGACATCATGATTGTCGTTTTTATTAATTAAATGGGCTGAGTTATGTTGTAAATGTATGAAATGTTCATTGGCTCGATACGAAGGGGCAAGGAGATCAGGCCTGCTCCATGTCCAATCGCATCCTTGTTTTTTTTTTTTTTTTTTTTTGTTGTTTTGCTTTGTTTTTGTTTTTGTTTTTGTTTTAGTTATTTTTTTTCATCGTATTCAAGCCTTCTTGGTCGA
Source organism: Gamsiella multidivaricata (assembly GCF_025024155.1). Taxonomy (NCBI): domain Eukaryota; kingdom Fungi; phylum Mortierellomycota; class Mortierellomycetes; order Mortierellales; family Mortierellaceae; genus Gamsiella; species Gamsiella multidivaricata. Next base: position 242,959 of record NW_026251765.1, read on the forward strand.
GCGTTTCTTGGTCGTGCTGGATGAAGACTTCTTGGTGCTGGTAGCGGTAGTGGTGGCGGAGGAAGAGGAGCCATCGGCGGAGGCGACAGTCTTCTTCAAGGTACCATCGGGGTTCAGGTGAGCGTATTTGGAAGGGTCGCTCGAGTAGTTGGAACCGCCGGAGAAGAGCGAGAAGACGACACCGGACATGGAACCAGCAATGATGTAGACCATCCATCTCCTATAATTTTTTTCGTATTAGCAAAACAATGAGGGAGAAGCCAAAAAAAAAAAAAAAAAAAAAAAAAAAAATTGGTTAAGAGATGATATGGTAAACAGAAGGTCAGAAGGTGTAAAGAGTGAGCGAGCGAGAGGTGAAAGCAAGGACTTACGGCATCCAGGAAGTGTACTGTCCGACCCACTCCATGGCATCAGCGTACTTTTCGAACCAACCAGCCCTAATGGTCGACAAGAAATTAAATTAGTTTGTTTTTTCCATTTGGCAAGGGAAGCTGGACACATTCCCACCCTATTCATCAGCAAACGTAGCAGTAGAAAGCGACTTACATCTTTGAGTAGGGGCTCATGGGGCCGTCCATGATGGGATAGAACTGATACTGCTCTTCCTCAATAAAGTTGATCAAGTACTGAGTATCGTTTCTGACATAGGGGATCTGGCGGACTAGATCAAGTAATGACAAGAAAAGACAAAAAGATTGTGAGTTACAGTGCGGATAGAGAAGAAGCAGGATAGTTCCACGGAAGTAAAGCGAAAAAGAAAAAAGAAAAAATGTGCTTACAGTCTCCATCCTTGGCATAGACGACATAGGGAAGACGGGCTGGGCAGAAGAAACGAGCAGCGAGACGAGGGTTTTCCTCGACCCAGACAGTGGCGAATTTGGTCTGGGTCTCGTTCTTCATGGTGATGGCGGCATCGAGGTAGGTCGGGAAGTAGTCAGCACAGGGGGCAGAAATGGACGAGCAGCTGAGAACAATCAACGCGAAGGAAGGAGTATTATCAGTCAGTCATCCTCTGTTTCCAACGGGGAAAATATCTTTCATTCTCCTGCGAGTTCCATTTCGGATCCATCAAGGCGACATTGTTCCCGACTCAAGAAAAACAAAAAAAGAAGGAAGGACTTACAAAGTGACGATGTACTCGCCTTCAAAGATGGTGTCCTTATAGTTGGCGTCTGTGATATTCATGATCACACCGGTGGGATCGGCCACAAAGAGTGGTGGGGCTCCGCCGCCGGTGAGGAGGTTCTTGATGAGGTCGACGTATCCGCCGAGGCCAGTCCTTTCTGGGGGGCCTGAGTTTTGTTGTTCGTCCTCGCGTCCGTACTGTGCAGCTGCTGGGGCGGTCAGCAAAGCAAGGGCGCCGACGAGTGCCGCTGTGGTCTTGAAGAACTTCATTGCGATTGTTGCTGCTCCTGGATGAGATGAGGATGAAGAAGAAGATGAGTGAAGGAGGGGGGTGATGAGGAAGAGGAGAAGGAAGGAAAGAAGAAGAAGAACAAGAGGAGCGTAAAGGAGGGTGTGAATAGGCGAGACAGATAAGGTTCCAGGCCGACGCCCATTGGTCCAGCATGTTCCTCAGACTTCGTGGGATGTTCCCAGGGAAGGAAGCAGACCACTTGCACCGCACCAGCACCAACGCAAGCGATCAGACGCACGCCTTCATAACTCCAGAGTGCTCTCGCTCGCTTTCTACCCCGAGATGGTTTGTTTGGTCTGTATTGCACAAAGCCCGCCCATAGGCTTTGCTGAGGACGTGTGGATGTGTGTGTGGGAAATCCAAGTGCTCTCATCTCATCAAGTCGAAGTTCTCATGTGTCTGTGGACTGGTTGGCTGTCCAATAGGAACACAGCCGTTGGTATGCGCTTCTTGTGCTCACTCCCCAGCAGAAAGGTGTCAAGAGTGAAAGTGAATGTGCGTGTATGAATGAATGTATGCGTATCTGTTAGGAGGAAGAAGCCCAAGGAACACTAGGGAAACATGCATCGGGCATCCCACAAAGGATATCAAGAATATGAATGTCCTGTGCAGCCAATAACATGAACCCAACCGCATAGTTCGACACGAACAAAAAACACCCCCCGCTCGTCCCCATCGCTCCTCGCCCCTTCAAGTCAACTGTCGAAAAGATCCAGTCGATTTCAATGAGGCTCTACGCATTCGGATCCAACGGAAACGGTCAGCTCGGGATCGGATCCGACAAGGACAATGCCATCCCTCAGCCCACCCACTTCTCTTCCATCCCTCATCACAACGATCTTCATCACGATGCACCCCCGTTCCTCGACTTTGCGGCCGGTGGCAATCACACGGCTCTGATCACACGCGACGAACACCAGACCCTATACATGACTGGATCCAACAAGGATAATGAGACTCTTCTGCAGCAGCCCGTTCAGATCTTTACGAAAGTACATCCTAGAGAATTCAAGCGAGAGCAGAGCCTGGAGGATGGCAACAAGGGTATCCAAAAGCGACAGCACCGGTGGCGATCTGTCGCCTGTGGATGGGCCTTTACCATCGCCGTCACTGAACCAGAGCCAACCCTTGATTTGGAGGACACCACAAATACAACACCACGGCATGGACGCGTTGTCCCTACAAGCCGGCTCTACGCCTGGGGATCTGGATCCTTTGGCGAACTCGGTCTCGGATCCACTTGTACCAAAACTGGTCCCACCGCTCTAGAAATCAAAGCTGGATCCTGGGCACGGCGCTTAGACGAAGACGATCAAATAGGTACTCATATGCTCGACATCCTCAAGGTCAGGGCTGGACTACGACATGTTCTGCTCTTGACCAAGGAGAAAATATTCAAGGAAGGAGAAGAAGAGCCGCACAGGACGAGGACGGTGTTAATGGGATGGGGGAGTAATCGACAAGGTCAACTTGGGGTTCTGGAGCGAACGAGTGACAGGACTGTGCCGTTGACAGAGAAGGACCTACGAGGAAAGTTTATGGAACCGACACGCATCTTGATATCCAATATCAGTACTAGCAGCAGCACCAACAAGGGCGATGTAGATACCATGGAAGTACAACACGAAATTGTGGATATGGCATGTGGACAGAGCCATTCATTGGTTTTGTTTTCGGATGGATCCGTGTATTCCTCAGGATTGAACAAATATGGGCAACTTGGTCCCTCTTCTTCCATGATCGAGACGGTCGATCATCCAAAGCAAACGAAGCAGCAAGATTTCAGGATCGGGTTTGAAAAAGTCCAGGGGTTGCCCTTTGTGGACTCTATATCCTGTGGGTGGAATCATAATGCGGCCATGGACACAAGGACCCTACAGGGAACGGGCAGGACAAAGATCTATCTCTGGGGCAGGAATGATCATGGACAGCTTGGGGGTGGCGTACCAGTGATGACTGTGGATCCGGATCTAAACGGCGGAAGCCCAGTCGAGCTTGGCATCTTGCAGGTCCGGATACCAACTGCAACAACTGCAACAGCAGGGCGCTATACAGAGCAAGATGAACTTGAGGAAATTGTCTCGTACAGCTGTGGATCGGAACATACGCTGGCGATGACTCGATCGGGCGATTGCTATGCATGGGGATGGAACGAGCATGGCAATTGTGGAAGCGGTGCCGGTGATAGCAACGAGGATTTGAAGGACGTTCCGACGCCTCGAAAGGTCCAATTTCTGGAGACGACTTCGGTTAATGTTTCGACGGCGACTTTGGCACAGGGGCAAAGATGGGTCGCAGGAGGATATGGCTCCTCGTGGGTTTGGACATAGGCGGATGCCTGGATTCAGCAAGCTATCCATGATCCGAAAGTCTGTGTGGGGGTCACTGTGTAGATTCATTGAGCGTGCATTAGCATCATGTATGCTAACTGCCTGCTTTGCTATCAGCTACAGTATAATAGCCATACCTACAATTTGTATGCTAGAATGTTTGCCAGCCTCTAGGAGAGCAAACTGCATGCTGCCATCGGTTTGTTTTTTGTGTTTGCTGTGATGCTAGGAGCTATGCACTATTCTCTCTGCGCGGCAGTCTTCCAGGAGAGTAGTGCCTCCAGGAAACGATCATGGTTTTTAAAAAAACAATACACGATTATCTATTATATTACTTCTAGATATAGCATTGTTGCCACTGTGAATGGGGTCCATTGACATGACAGCCAGCTGCGAAATGCTACAGCCTGCTCTGAGATCGCCTCACACAGCAGCAGCTTTTAAAAACACCAGAGATCTAAGAAGATATATGGCACACCACACCCAATCAGGATCCGGACCACCCGCATAGTTTCACAAGCACACATTTCAATAAAATGTATCAAAATGAAAGCACTTTATTGTTTATTGAACTGAGAGAGAGAGAGTAAAGCTAACGATTGTAAACGAGGAAAATGTACAAAAGGGAGTGGATAAGGGGGGGGGGTAATCGGTTACGCTGACGTTGCCGAGTTGTTTGCTTCGGCGTCAGCCTTGGCCTTGGCGGCTGCTTCTTGCTTCGCAATGATGATCTTTGCTGTGGCCTCCCAAGCCTGAGCCTGGGTACCACTCTCAGGATCGTAGAATGGGACCTCTCCCGAGACCGTGACCCTGACACCTCTACGATGGTAGGGATTGAAATCTGGCACACCTGTGTGGAAGGTCGAGCGGTTGTCCCAGATCGCAACACTGTTCTTCTCCCAATTGAAGCGAACCTGGTACTGGAGCTTCTTTGCGACCAAGTCGCCCAGGTAATCGAGGATCCATTTGGACTCTGAGGCTGAGACACCGTTGATCTCGCGCGTGAAGACCGGATTGGTGAAGACGGACTTCCAGCCGGTAACAGGGTTGGTGCGGATGACGGGATGGACCGAGTCGTTGAGCTTGCCAAAGGTCTTGCGGCCGTGGGCTTGGATGATAAGCTTGAAGATGTCAGAGGAATGCGTGGCAGTGAGACCCTCGAGAAGGGTCTTGATCGGAGCGGAAAGGTCGTCATAGAGCTCGTAGCCGTTCGACCAGATGGTGTTGCCGCCGGATTCAGGAATCTCTTCAAACTTGAGGATGGAGAACGAGGCTGGTGCGGGCTCGAAGGAGACGTCTGAGTGCCACGAGTCGTTGGTGTTGAAGCGCGACCCGGGGCTATTATATCATGAAGACAGGATGTTAGGCGCGTGTTTTCTGAGAGCTATGAGAGAAGAAGAAGAAAACGCCAGGCTGATGGCTTATTTACCGCAAACGTGAATCCAGGACGATGACCTCAGGATCTTGCTGGTTATGTGGGACAATGGGATGGATGTGAAGGGGGCCCCACCGTCTGCCCAACCTGACGTGCTCCTTGTAGTCGAGGTCATCCTGTTCACGGAAAAAGACGACCCCGCGTTCTGCAATCAGCGCCGCAAGCTCCTCGCTTTGCTGTTCAGTCAGCTGCGACAGCTTGATGCCATGCAACTCGGTTCCGATCTTGGGTGAGTAGTCGATGCGCTTGGTCACGCTCGCGAAGAGAGCCTTCTTCTCTGGATCGGCGCCCTTGCCGGCGACACGGGTAGCGTGGGTGTTGCGCTCGGCCAAGGTGACATCGTTGTCGTCAGCAGAGATGACAATGTTGTTCTCGATAATCGTTGGGGCCATGTTAGGAGTGTGTTTGCCTGCAGTTATGTGGATGAAGCGATAGGTAGTGATTTGTCACTGTTGTAGTGCGAGAGTGTGCTTGCGAGGGGAATTGCTGGTTGTAGTTATTTCTGTTAAGACTTGGTGGGTGAGCGAAGGAGAAATGTGCCGGTCCTTCCCCGGTTCCTTTTATACATTCCTCAGAGAGTAGAGAAGCGGGACATGTAGAGGGTGAGTGCATACACTGGTGTTGAAGTACGATAGATGGATCAATGCCCTACAAACAGCAAACACCTGGTAGCAAATGAACAAAAGTACAGCAGAAATCACGACATATCGTGCCGCGATAACAGAAAGCGACAAATCACCTCTCTTTCGCTTGCTGGCCTTTAGCTTCTTCAACCGAGCGGACGTCGTACGAGAGCAGAGAAGAAGCGCCATTCAGCAGATGATATCTGGAGGATAGACAGCACCGCGCGGATATATTGCACCATAGTCTCATCCGGGGATATCAAAATGGCTCTTGTAACCTTTTTTTTTTTCAGACAAACCCTGTTTCCTTCTACGATGGTGATTGTGCAATTTTTCGGGCTGACACGAAAAAATGAAAAATCGCGTCATGACCAATAGTCTAGTTCCGGTTGATCCTACGCCCGTCACTCATGGCGATCTTCAGGAATCGATTTATATCGTGATTGCTGTGCAGTCGCAGGGGACGTGTCTTTGCAGATAATTAAGATAATTAGCAGACATACAGATCTTAACGGAAATCCTATGAGGCATATGCTTTTGCCTTATCTCCTTTAGTGAGGCATACCGTTTTCTAGGAATATAGAGTTGAGAAATAGAGGCTGGTTTTATCTCTACTTCTCCATCTCGCTTGCTTTTCAAATCAAACTGTCAAGACCCATATGGTTATGTGGTTTTTTTTTTGTTTCTATTAAAAATAAGCTCTACATAGTAATGTTGAATGGATGCACATCTTTAGCCTTTTAGTAGGGGGAAGACGCGGAGGTAGGCTGGCGAGCTTATTTGGTCTTGGTGGTCTTGGGCTTAGTAGTCTTGGGCTTAGTAGTCTTGGGCTTAGTAGTCTTGGGCTTAGTGGTAGACTTTCCGGACCCCTTGACATGGACCGTGATGGCCTCGCGCTTGCCAAAGGCTGCGTGCTCGTCATTGTCTGTGGGGTTGGGGAACTCGGGGATGAGCAAGCTACCGGCGCCTATAACATCAGAGAAAGAGTGAATAGACAGGTTGATAGACTGTTAATTGGGTGATATTCTCGAAGAGGAATCGACGGATATGGTCAGAGGTGTCCTTTTTTCTTTTTTAGTTCCTTACCATAGTTTGCAATCAAGGGCTTAAGACCGGAGATGGATCCACCGTCAGCACCCTTGATCTCGAGATCTGCACAGTTGGAGTACAACTCGCGGTTGCCGATGGCGTTGTTCCAGAGCCACATAAAAGTGACCTTGCCCGAGGGGGCGTTCTTGGGAATCGTGACAGGAACAGAGTAGGCCTGGCCCGATGTAACGCCCTTGAGACAATCACGGATCAAGGTCTTGAGAACGACCCAGGTCTTGCCGTTGTCGTACGACAAAGCCCACTGACAGTGTCCACCGCCATGGGAGGCGCCGACAGAGTAGGCGGTATGGATAGTGTCACCAGCCTTGTAGACGGTGCGCTTGGTATATGGGACAGTGTGCTAGAGAATACGAAGAAACATGAAAGCGACAAGTTGCCGGTCAGATTTAGAGCTGTAAATAAAATGCAGTATGGTGTACATCCAAATGGGAAGAATGGTACCTTGCAGATAGGCTGGTCAATGGAATCGTGGGTTCCAATGGGCGAGTTGATGTTGTAGTCAATGGATTGACCGGCTATATAGGAGAGCCAATGCTAAAGTAAGTAAAACGAGAGCACTTCATATTGTTGAAGCTCCACTTTTAGAAAATATTCAGGACATACGTGGTGGAGCAGGACAGCCAGCAGCAGGTTGATAGCGTCCGCAGGGAGTGGAGAGACCAACGTGGGCCTGGGCGGTCATGGCGGACAAGCAAACCATGGCGGCTGCAACGATGGAGGATTTGAACATCATTTTCAGGGGAATAGAAGTTGGTATGGAGAGATATTTGGATATGACTGGAATTGGCGGGAAAAAGTTCGTTCGGAGGGGGCGGTCGAGGTGTGTGTGGGAGTAGAGGAAGTGGAGTGAATGCAGAACTGAGGGAGGTAAGACAAATCAAAAATCAGGGGAGGCTCAGGGCAGTATTTATATTGGCATGGAGGCAAGTTGTTGAAAGGAGAGAGGACCCTTTCTCGGGGATATAATGACTGGAAGGGTTGTAGTGGATTGTGGTCGGAAGAATCAAGCATGCCAGTGGTCCATGGGTGAATACTTAGGCTCATATGGTCCAGATGGACAAATTTTGCTAGAAATGAGAAGTGGAAGACTTAATGGACCGAGAGCACTTATTTTGATTACGAGCACAACATAAAAAAGGAAAGAAAAGGCGATGCGCATAAAAAAAATAGGCGATGCACTACAGGTTCGCATGCTTAGTTCTACGGGTATTTAGCTGACGAGTTTTTTAGCTCCTCGGAGGGGAACGAATGAGTTCGTCAGGCATAGGATAACATAAGCTGTTTGAGAATGGGTCTAAGGGTAGACCCACCATATAGTCTACCTCCATTTGGATGATGCACTTGGAACAGATGGTCCAACCATTCCGATACTAATGGAAACAAAGTAGTGCAGTGGTGTTCTAGACTAACGTATAGAGTAGACGCCCGCTCAAACCGTCTTTCCCTTGAGGCAAGACTAATGGTCAGACAGCTAAATGTTTGCCCTTCCGTCATGTTCGAATGGACCATTGCCAATAGTCTGCATTAGTAGTGTGTGTATATGTGGCTGTGAAAAACTGCTCGCATCTTGCATGCCTCCGTCAGATGCACTAGATTGCAGTAACAAGGTCAAAAGTTTGTCCCCTTGATTGGCACTACGATAGCATAGGGTATACAGAGCCGCAGGCTATGCAAGCATAGACGCAGCGCATGCCTTGTGCTTAAGCCGTCCAAGTCCAAGTCCAAGATCCATTGACCACTTAGTACTAGAAACACTTCATATTATCGTAATAAGAAGGATAATTCTATTTCGTAATTGCACGACAAACAAAAGGCCTGAGCAATGAGAGAACAACATTACCACCGGTTTATCCACAGAAGTACCGATAGGGGGTCCACCTTTGTACGTTTTGTAGGTTAGCTTCGATTACCATATTTTTAATGTCCGTATAGTACATGTGGTCTGTCATAACCACCTACGAATGCCATGGCCCTCCCTGTGCAGTCTTCGACGTTAGCGCGGATAGTGGACCGAGAAGTGCTAGCTGGATTTTTATCCCCCGAGTTCAACTAAGGTAGACACATCGGTACCCGAGACAGCTACATGAGTAGAAAATGCCTCTCCACGGAAGAAATGTTCTTGGAAGAAATTTGCAGCGAAGTCGAGTTGGGCCAGTTAGGCTCTGGGCTACCAATAGCAATTGTACAAAAAGTACATGCAGTTGACTACGAAGGAGCAGTTTGATGGCTCTAAATCACCTTGAGAGTCAAAGGCCACCGTTTTCATTTGCTTAGCTCACAGTAGTAAATTGCAATTTCATTTCGCAGAGGAATGGAGATCATCACCCAGAGTTCCCCTTGCATTAACAGCGCTATTTTAAAGGGAAGGAGCAGTGAATATTATTCAAGAGCGCAGATATGGTCCCTAGATCTCAGGAGGGGCCTCGAACGCGGCGTGAAAAGAAAAGATTCTCTGTCCTTGAAGCTGCCGTTGGTCTTGTACCTTGCCCTCCCGAAGGGAGAGTGTTAACTAGTAACGGAGTCCTTTTGTCGGGGTGTGTTGATTTTAGGTCAAGGACGACGGGAAGCAAATAACACCTCTTCATCGAAGGGGTTCATGTCATCCCATGTTTGATGCTTGAAGCAAAGCCTGTCCAGTCCTTCATAATCATCAATTGGGACGGATGAGGAAGAGGAAATGCAGGACGACGACGACAGTTTATATTAGACAGGCGACCTACTATCGGTACTGAAGAATAAAGTGCCTGATTCACAGCAGACACTAAAACTACGGACGAAAAAGACCTTTCTACCCTCTGGGATTCACCGTATCTATCATAGCAACAAAAGGAAAACTTCCGAATTGCGAAGGTTGGTAGGCGTTTGGTGATGAAACAGGGACAAAGGTTTCACCACTGTCTCTTATCATTGCTTCGAACCCTGCGTAGCTGATCTACCCTGGAACCTGCAGACAGAGGCCCAAGAACTCCTTCTGGAAAAATAAAGAACAGTGGTCATGGCTAGTTGGTAGTTGCTCGAATACAGTTGGCAACTTTAGTTGGCACTTTCTAATTGGTATTACATGTAGTTGGTACCAATACACCCCTTTTGTCGGTGTGCAACTCCATTTCACAACTGTAATTACTTCAACAGAATGTTCTCAACATATTGGTAGGCTGCAGTTCCATATTCCTCCAGGACCGATATGGGGCGTATGGTTTTTAGGATCAGAATCCTAAAAACTGTGCACTCGCCGATATGATTCTTCTACTATGTAATAGGACTGAAGAAACTCTGTTGAGATTTTATGAGAGCCAGGCCGGTAGTACATGCCGCGCTGTGCGATTCTTGGCAGTCCGATCGTAAAGCGCCCTTCCAAGGTTTCAAAGTTTCGTGATAATTGTAATTTGACGCTGGGCTGGGGGCGCGATCTATATAGTAGTACATGATAATGCAAGGCCATCTATGGCATCTTGATCTCTCCAGAAAGAACTATTGGGTCGCGGAGATAAAAAAAAAAAATGAGGTGGCTGCAGTAGGGTGCTGCTCCCTCTCTACATCGAACAGCAAGATAGAGTCAGTCCACTGTTTACATCTTCCTACCCTTATTTCGGTCACTTGTTTTATCGGGCTAGTCTTCCCTTGCAAAAGATTAACATTCCTTTTATTCTCGCGTCCATTTTTTGCCTTTTACTCCATTCAACCGTTCGGTTCTCCTGCTATCTTTCGCCCACGCCACACATGTATGCACCTAGTGAAACATGGTTTCTTTCTGCCTGTGTGCGGAGAATCGAAACGCGTAATGGATGGTATATTTCTTTCATAGAGGGTTGAGTGATTGAGGGATATAGGTGCAGTTCCCAGGCCGCAGACTGCAGGATGCATCCCTGCAGTTGAACCATTCGGAGTCCAGGAGACATTGAACCCGCAAAATGAGTACAATGAAAGTAGGCCAGTGTCGAACTGCACACAGAATGGTAACTGTGTTGGAACTGATATGCACACTG